>NC_056734.1:645087182-645334682 GCF_019279795.1 Protopterus annectens | reverse complement strand
GCATTCCTAAGATTCATAAAAGCACTACAGACCCCCCCCTTATAGGCCCATAGCAACTGGTGAGGAATCCAAACCTTACCCTATAGCTACTTTCTTGGACTTTTCCTTAAAACATTTAACAAAAGACTATGAACATTTATTGAAAGACTCCTGGGATTTTTTGGATAGTTTGACTTCTACCACAGTTAATTGTGAGGATCATTTTTTGACTGTTGCTGTAGTTAACCTTTTCTCCTGTATCCCAGTGGAAGAAGGGTTAGACATGTTTATGGAACTTTTGAGTAAGAAATGGTCCACCTGTAAGGTTGATGTAGACACTCTGGTGGAACTTATGAGAGTAGTATTGGAACATAATTTTATTTATTTTGAAAGGGAGACATTTAAACATATCAAGGGTGTAGCTATGGGGGCAGCATGTGCCCCCATCTATGCCAATTTGGTACTGTTGAAATGGGAAACTAGTTGGGGGGGATTCAATAATCCTCCGTGTAAGACTAAGTCTTACTCGGAGACTGCTGTCGAAGAGTATGACATCAGCACATCATGCATATGCATGAGGGCACGCTGACTCAACTGGAAGGCTAACACTGAGCATGTAAGACTGCAGGGGGTGTGTCGGACTGCCGAGCAGTCCAAATATCCACGCCCCTGCAACTATATAAATGTGAAAATGACAAGTGCAATGAGCGAGTCCGCTGAAATGTACACATAGCAAACACTACACATCCCTACATACTAAACCCCTTTGTAATTGTAAAATGTAAACTTTTTATTTTTTTTATAATTCTTTGCGATTGTGTGCCCATTGCTTAGCTACAGTTAGCAATTTCGACATCGAAGAGCAGGCATAATAAGAAATGTTTATGCAAATTAAGCCAAACAGCAATAGTGTAGTGGTAGAGCCTTTGCACAAAGAGGAGGCATTACCGGTTCTAGTCCCATCACTCCCCTGCCCATTTTATGTTTTAAATTCGTATGTACAATAATTCCTAACATATATGAATGAAATTTTAGTAAAAAGCATTGAAATGGCCTATGTATTAGTGAACAAAATGTATATATATAAATATAAGAAGGTGAGCAGCATTAAGGATATTGACATATAATTGCCCATAGCTAAGCAGAGTTGTACCCAGCGCAATATAGCTGCCCATAGCTAAGCAGCATTGTACCCAGTGCAATATAGTTGCCCACAGCTAAGCAGTGTTTTACCTAGCGCAATATAGTTGCCCATAGCTAAGCAGCACTTTACCTAGCACAATAGGTTTGCACGGAGCTGCGCACCGTGCTAACCAGCGCACCGTCAGGCAACGTCGGGCAACATGGAGCAACGTAGAGCAACATTGAGCAAAGTCGCCTAAACACAGCCACACCCCGTAGCCTGTCTGGACAGTTTTAAAATAAGAAGCAATGACAAGGATCAAACCGGGGACACTGTGCACCATAATCAAAGTACTGAACTACTAAGCCATGACAGCTTAGCATAAACATGCACTAGTAACATACATATACTTATAAATGGAAGTTTAGCCATTGCTAAGCAGGTTTGCTGTTAGCTGAGAATTTTCAAAAACGGTCAGTCACAAATAAGTGCGGGAAATTAGGCATATTTAAGATCCATAGGCAGGAATACTCGCCATAACTGTTTGTAGCTCCCATCTGCAGTCAGAATGGCCAGTGCTGGAGAGGGTATTCACTTTTGAGCGCAATGGTGGGGCATCGAGGAGTCAAAATACATGGTTTGGCTCCTTGTCCACCATCATGAGTCAAGACTCCTTCAGGGCCAGTTTCAAGGGACGGAGTACAAAGCGGAGGCTTGGAACCGGTTAGCTCATGATCTCACCAGTGCCACAGGCATCCCACGGACTGGTGAGCAGGTCTGTCGCCACCATGCAGACCTGAAGAGATGGAAGCAGGACCTACTGAACTGATGGATACAGGAGGCCCATGACATGCAAGATGCCCCACTACTGAGTAGGTAGCCATGGAATGAAGTATGTAAGAGATGCTATTGTAGTCTATATAATGGATAGGTATGTCTCAATATCCCTTCATTTACTTCACAGCTGCAGGTGTCCATGCTGCGAATCAGCAAGCCTATGCAGATAGGCTGCAAAGGCTGTGCCACCAGGCAGGTTAGTAATTATTCTGCATGTATTGTTATATAAAATAAGTGAGAGATCCAGAAAAAGAGTGTTGTAACCTATTAATAAAGGTATAATACATCTTGAATAAGTCTTCTGTATGCACTGTTATATCAAATAAATGAGAGAGCCTCTAGAAAAGTGTGTAATGTAATTAATAAAGGCATAATACCTGGAGTGTGTCCTTGTCACTTACTTTGAAATGTTGTTGTACTCTTGCATTATATAAATAGTACTGTTGTATTAAGCGCTGTCAACCCACAGTTGGGCAGTCCCATATAAAGTGGATCAAGGAAGTGCCAGTAGCTGTGAAGCATATATACAGTCCTCAACAGTTGGTTAATGGCTGGCATGCATAGGTAAATCCGGCACACGAGTAGCTTGTTAATGTGTTCCCCAGAAATGTAAGTGTGCTGCTAGAAATGTAGGGAGCTGTAGAAATATAACTGAAAATGTCACGTGAACACATCCAGATATATAGATATATAAATATAAATAAAATAAATACATAGCAGTAACATCTGCATCCTGGACAGTTAGCATGTCAGATATAGGTCAGGTATATAATGAACTAGCCAAACCCATTACACAACCTAATGCACATTGCCTAGTGTAATAATACATGTAGGGGATATACACCTGCAGTCAATAGGAATGTAATGTAAACTATAAGTACATATAAGATGTTAATGGAGGTATCTTTTTACACACTACTGTATGTGCATAAACAATGCAATTCCACACCTCAATGGGTACGTGTAATCTCAAAACATTTGTTGGGACATATGTCCTATTGTTCTATAAATATCTGCATTTACTTTGATGCATGTGCCCTGTTCAAACACCACAATCTTGGTGGCCTGTTGCCACCAATCATTCCTGCATGCTGTTGGAATGTCCACTGTCGTTCAGTATATGCATGTGTTATGCTTGCTGTAAAACTGTTGGAACCTTGGTGTGTTGGGTTAACGGGAATATTACTGCATGCTGTTACAACTAATTTGGAATGCTGTTGTCTATGTTGTCATTAAATACACCTAAACACAGAACGAATGGGAAGGCCGGTCCCAGCAGACCCACCTGTCCCTCCTCAGCTGGCGATTGAGCCTGGCACCAGCAGGTCTGGTGCCCAGCCCGGGCCCCCCTCCTCCGTTGGTCCTGTACCACCTTTGGGTGGAAGCGCTGCAAGGGATGGGGCTCATCCCCCCCAAGCAAGCGTGGGTGGAGGAGGGCCACCTGTCACCCTCCGAAGGGTCCGGGCTGTGGTGCGTAGGGAGATCCAGCGTTCAGTCGCTGATCCCCTATGCCAGCTCGAGGCAAGAGTGGCGTGACTCATTGGTGAGTCTGCCTCTCTTACACAGCCCCCAGCACAGCCACCCTCTGGGCTGTGAAGGTGCAGTGGTGACTGCTCATGGGTGGGGATCTCAGTTCCACTGTTACCATCTGTGGGCTCATGGGCTTGCGATTTCCAAACATCCTTCCCCATCAATTGTGTTCATCCACCCCATGTGTCATATTCCGCCCCTGTATGCATCTTGTTTGTCTTGTCTGTTTACCTCCCCAACCTACCTCCCACAACATACCTACTTCCCCTACCTCACATTCCACTCTCACCTGAAAAAAAAAAAAAGGGCAATCTGCTCCCACAAAAAAATCACACCCCATACATAGCTGCCCATTTTACACAAATGTCCACCGGACACAGACACTGAAATTCAATTAGCAGTACAACATACTTCGTTGTCCTCACCCCTCTCTCAGGTGTGTAAGGTTTCAAAATTCCCTCCAAATTACAAGTATATGCACAGCTGTTGCTGTTAAAGAAATGGGCAGCTATGGACCTTCCCTACACCCATCCTGCACATCCTGAGCTGTTTTTCCTACTGTCTTTTTCTCTTTGTGCCCCTTTTTCACCACTTTACTATCTTCCCATTTTCTTTTCTTTCAAAAAAATTAGTGCTGGGGTTAGCGGGAGTAAGCACTTTTAAGAAGTAGTTAGCGGATTTGCGCAAGTCTACGCTTGTGTGTGTTTTGCTAAGTATTGCTAAGTGTTGCGCAAACCCGATTACAACTGCTTAAAAGTGCCTTAGTCTCTCTGCATGGCAGGGCCCTTTTTCTGCTGATCAGCAAAATAAAGCACCTCTGTCAGTCTAGAAGCCCGGACCTTGGACACACTACACTGCATGAAGTACCACTAAGCCACAGTAGGCAAACAACAAGTTGGTGCTGTAATAAATATATCATGCATTACAATGAGTGAATGTAAAGGGAAAATAGGAATGCCATAACACAAATCTTGTTCTGTGGATCTTTACCAGCAGTTGTTGTGGAATTGCATGACATGACTGTGAAAAGAGAACCAGCCATTCTAGCAGGAAATAATGTTACAGTAGCACTTTACAAACCCCACACAGTATCAGAGCAGGATAAACACTGGCATATTTGAATAGGGCAGAGGCCATACTTCCCAACTGTGACTGCTTGTCAGGGATGTCCTTGATTTGTAAACAAATGTTAGCTGTGTCCCTCTGAATCTCTCTGAAAAGTACTGATGTTAGGCAGAAAAGTGGGGAATTACACTTAATGAATAATGTCAATAAGTAAGAGTAGACACTGCTTGAACATCAGAAAAGGTGTATTAATACATATGCTGTGATTCTCTCACAGTCTCAACTTAATGTTTGTAATATATTACAGGTGTACCTCACTTATATGTACCTTTCCCTGAGGCTGTTCAAATATATACCTGAGTGTATCAGAGGCCTGGCAGAGGCAGAAACACACAGGCATTTCAGCTTTTCTGCTGTTACACACTCTGCAAATAGCTTTGGAACAAGTCCCACAAGCATACCCTTATGTAGGAGTACAACACAGAAATATCAAAGGATGTAGCCATGTACTGGTAGCAACCAACTGTGACAATGCCAATGTTCCAGTGCTGAAAAGACCGCTGTGGTGCACAGACAAAGAATAATAGGCTAACCTCTGGCTACCATCTGGATATGTCCACAGGTGGAAGCTATGCAGACAGACTACTTGCCTTGATAGACTAACAGGTACACAGCAACCCTGTATGTTCAGCAAGATAAACATCATACAATAATAAATAATGCTCTCTGTACTTCTGCACCCCTACCCAAAAGAACAATATACCTGTGTATTCAGGCTCTACCAAGGATGTAGATAGGCATACTCAGTACTAAAATTTGTCCAGTTGTCTTGAACAGCCTGTGCTAATGTCAACACAAAAAAAAAAACACAAACTGTTCAGAAGTGAGTAAATTAATATTTACAGTATAGTAGTTCACAAACAGTTCATGTGGCAGAAGAATACATTGCAATAACTACTTTTGTACGGCAGTTAATTGTCTAATTAGAAAATAAAGTACATACTCCCATGTATCTTGTGTTAGCATTTGGAGGGGTGAGTAATATTCTACACTGACAAGTGTGTACTAGAAGCAGCAACAGTCAGGTTTGAGTACAACATGCAAATCATTGGCTACAACCCTTGCTTCAGATATAAGAAGTATACCAACCTTCTGACTGACACAACGGTGTCCACAGCAAACAAGCACAGGCCCCACCTTGGAAAGCTGAAAGGGCTACGCCTACCTAACTTAGCATTTTATAGCAGTGGGCTGCTATGACAATGAGTACTGCAATTACCACACAGCAGGCTGCATGCAATTACTAAATGGTGGGCACCAGTTGGTGCAGAGGCCATCACATGCACATGTGCAGATACCTAGAAAAGCAGGATGTACTTGCTGTCCACATATGCAATAATATCATTGCAGCAACAGAGAGAGAGAGAGACAGCAAGAGCGAGAGAGAGACAGAGACACAGACAAAGACAAAGAGACAGAAACAGACAGACACAGAGAAAGAAAGAGCAACATCAACAGACAGAACCCCCCCCCCCAAAAAAAATATATATTATTTCCTTTAAAAACAGACGGAACAGAGAAATACAAAGGAAAGGTATGTAACACATATGTATTTGCTGGCATGTAGTAGATGTTTTTGAAGAGTACTCTACATACTGTGAATCATCCATATGTGGCAGCAGTATGTATCTATATGTATCTGTACATGTGCATAGGGCAAGGGACATACTGCAACTGTTTGTGAAGGGTGTATATATATATATATATATATATATATATATATATATATATATATATATCTATAGATATAGATATAGATATATATATATATATATATATATATATATATATATATATATATATATATATATATATATATATATATATATATATATATATATGTGTTGTTGAAGGTTGTTATGTGCATATTTCTATGTAGGTTGTTGTGTGTGGCAAAGAAAACAGCATGCAGTGCTGGTATCTGACATGTGGTGGTTAAACGCTGTGGGTATGATTTGTCAGTGTTGCAGTGTTGCAGCCAGTGAGGCCTGCTAAAGCTACATGGGCTGAGGACACCTTCAATGCATTCTGCACAACATTGTGCAATATTATTACATAACTGTATATCTTACAACTGACGCATAATTGATATTCCCACCATGAAATATATATATATATATATATATATATATATATATATACACACACACACACACACACACACACACACACACACACACATATATATATATATATATATATATATATATATATAGAGAGAGAGAGAGAGAGACACGGGGTCATACTTACTACGACAGGTGCCTGGTAACCAAGGCATGGACTGAAGCTCAGTGTTGACACTGCAGTGCCATCCCTTCTTGCCAGAACACTGTACCCATTAACTACCACATAGGTGGTAGTCCACCTAACACCAAAGGGGTGATAAGGGAACATGGGACACAGGTGGACAGTAGCCTCCCCTTTGATAATCACAGTGCCACACTAGTCATGTACTCTGTCTACGTGGCACACATCATCACAAAAGGTGTGTCATCTAGGGAAATATAGGTGAGTGTTCCCTTCTACTCATCACACTTAAAACCCATTATAGAGTACAAAGCCCCATGTGGTATGTACCTCACATGACAACTACAGCAACTGGAAAGGCCACAGACATAACTCACAAACAGTTGCCCTATGCAGACCGACTCACAAAACCACAGCTAGACTGTGTTGCATACCGCCTACTCAGAGGTGACCTCTGCCTAACATACAGAGCTATGTCACACTCATAGCTGTTGGACATCCTCCATGTAAACATATTACAATCCCTCCGAGATACACGCTCTAGGGCCCTAAACCTTGTCAGCTCACTAAACAGCACATGCTGGAGGGATAGAGTCCTATCTTAGAGACATGCCATATTCTGGAACAAACCACCTGTCAATAGCAAACAAAGCTCCTCATTAGCAGTTGTCATAAATACTCCTGATAATTGGTTGGGAGATAGGAAATACACCCCGGGAATCATCTCTGTGGCTCTGGTTGACAGGGGCAAGTGAAATTAAATTACATGTGTGCCAAAGGCCAGGGTAGCGTATGGCTAGGCTGCTGTAGGCCCTAAGGCCAATAGCGTATTACCTACCTATGACACGATGCACACACACATGTACTTAGTGCAATAATTGCTATGTGAGGTTGACTGAGTGTGATGGTGAATGTGTTGGTGAATGTGTGCAAGGTCTGTAAAGGTGTGATAGCTTAGTGTGAAATTGTTTCTGTGATGGTAGTTTGTGTCCTAGCTGTGATCCCAGCAAAAGATGCGTATGCTATTGCTAGGCAGAGAAAGTAGTATGGCATACGGTGTGACGTAGTCCCTTGTTGTTGACTGTGGTGTCCCATTGTAGGCTAAATCAATACATGTATGCTTAGTGAGTGGTACTGCTGGTGAATCCAACACCCATATGAACTGTAGTACTACCTGAAGATGTAGGCCTAAACAGTACAGTATGGTGTATGTTCACATTGCTTGGAAACACTGTTTTATGTGTTCCCTGTAGTCCTCACAGATTACATACCTCAGGCATAAGGTTATGTAAGTAGTGACACACAGTACTGTATGGTACACAGATAAAGCTCATCTGGGTTGGCATACATTTGTGTGCTGTATGTATGTCTGATGTGTGCGTTATTATGCCTGTACCATGCCCTCAATCATATGTTTGTTACAGGGTATACATGTGTATCTAGCAGCATGTATAGTCTAGTACAGCAGTATGCCACCTATATTAACAACTGTGCACATATGTTAGGCAGGGGTTTGGCATCAACGACTAGGGTGGTATACTGGTAATACTGTGACTGTACTTTACATTCATTGCAATGGATGACATCTTTCTTTATGCATTAGCTTGATATATACCTCCTCTGGCTATGTGGTGCAGTGTGTCACATACAGTGTGCCATGTACTGGTGTATAGTCTTACATACTGGCTTCTCTTTGCTGCTGTGCAGAAGATGGTTTGATATATAGAGCATGCCAGGCACTGTCAGCCAGTTGTGGCCTGAGCACTACTATGTGGTATTGAATGTGTGTATCCTCTGACAGCCAACTGGATGCTATATATGGCAGTTAATTGATATTTGTACTTTACAATGTTAAGTGTGCCACATGACTTGCTCACACATATTGTTTAATTGTCTTCCAGGGGCATGGCCCACCAACACAACCTGTGTTATACAGCTGCAGAGGAACAGGAAATACACAGCAGCCTGGTGCAGCACTACACCCTGCTGTTCTCTAGAACCAGCCAGGACCAGCATGAGTGGGCTGCACTGTGGCAAGATCTTGTTCGTCAGGTAAATGACATAGGCATGCATAACCGGATATATGAGCAGGTACACTATCACTGCAGTGATTTAATTAGACATGTCCGGCAGCGTGTGTCTGATATCCATAGACAACAGCTTGCCACAGGTGGTGGGGTAGCCATTCATCCCCCCTCACAAGAGTGGAGGAGCTGCTCATAAGCATAGTGGCTCCTGGCCAACAACAGGGACAGCAACATACATGTGTCATCATGGAGGCCGGAGCCAATCAGAATGTTGACATGGAGCGTGCAGGTAACATGCCCTAACTGTAGACTACTGTTACCTGTATTGGTAGATTATGCATATGTGAGATGTGTACTGTGTGTTTAGCAATTGTGCTGCCTAGCATTGTGCAATACTGATATTTGGAATATAATCTGTACACCTGTGACTGTCGACTGTTGTACTACTGTAGTTTAGCAAACTCACAGTAGCAATGCCACAGTTGTGGCCACTGACAAACTGTCTCATATTCTTGTAGGTCCCTCTGGTGTGACTGCAAGGCAACCGCTCGATACTGGTGAGTGTGTTATAAATTAAATATTGATAATGAAATGTGCATGTCAAAGGTGAGGTGTAGGCCATGTACACGTAACACACCTACGCATAATGCATGCTGTGCATGCTTGCTGTGAGACTATGCACATCTCAGTAATGTCAGTAGCTGCCTCAATCACATGCAATACACAGAGCAACACACACAATTGTGGCAACACCGTACTGGACATTGGATAGGCATAGTTAATACACATGTACACAACATACACAACTTTGTCATACGCAGTACACTTTAACATGCTACTCAAGGTGTATCCAGACACCCGCTGTAAGGTCACACTTCAGTATCCTACATGTCATTCACACAGCACACATAATATACCTGAGGGGTAGAGGCCTATCATGGGGCTGTGCGACACTCTTCAACACATAACACATTCATGTTAGGCAATGCTCCCTATTGGGCACCTTACAAACCCATGTAACAAGTGGCTGTGCAATTGTGAATGTAGCCACGGTACTGCAGTTCAGTTACAGCATGCTAGGTGGCAGTCTGACACACATTAGTAGCCTTGATTGACCACACGATGCACGATGATAATGGCTCATGGTACTACACGCCATCCAGTTACAGTGACCACAGTACTACACATAGCAGTCATTGCTATGCACCTCAATGTTGTGTGTGTATGTGCAAACATATGCACCTATACACAATATGCATAGCAATCACCATTTGTACAAAGTGACACATACATGTCTTGTAATGCTATTGAGTGTATAGGTCACATGACATACATTGGGTATGTGTGATGTTTAATGTTGCAGTCATGTTGTAGCATGCCATGTCATGGCTGGCACTGGCATGTCCACAATATGTCCTACATTCACCATAACTACTGTACAATGGCCATGTTGAGCAATGGTATTCCATCATGTATACATGCGCCACTCATCCTGTGTGTATACATAGCATGCATGTGCTAAACCTGTGTCCACAATTATCTGCTACAGAAACTGTAATCAGAAATGGATATCTATGTGACACACAAATACACATCCAGCCATGGCATGTATACCTGTGAAGTGATGGTGCACAGGAAATTGTAGACCTTTTAATACTTGCACAGCAATGTTGTGTCCATGTACACATTGCGTTCCAGGGTGAGGCCAATCACTGAACAACACACATGCATCAAAGCCATGTATACTGTTATTAACAAGGGCTGTCTACACTTGCACTGCATGGTCTTGAGCAACAAATTTTCTGCATGCTGACACGTGAAATGAATGTTTGCCTTGTGATACTGTAACCCACCTTCAATCACTATTGAGTATGTTTTCGGATAGCTGGTGGTGTGTGTGGGTATCTGCTGTAGTGAGGAGTGTATTTGTGTGCATGTGTGCATGTGTTTATGTGTGCACATGTGCATGTGTTCATGTGTTCATGTGTGCATGTGTTCATGTGTGCATGTGTGCATGTGTGCTTGTGTTCATGTGTGCATGTGTGCATGTGTGCATGTGTTCATGTGTTCATCTGTGCATGTGTGCATGTGTGCCGACATGTACAGGTCGTAAAGTGTGTTTCCTGTCTTCCTCCCACAGGTGCTGTGTTAGGGCTGGTTCACTGCAGCAGGGAAACTGATGTCACTGAGCCACATAGTGATAATGAAGATAGATGTGTTGAGGCACAGGTGTGTTTGCCGGGGTCTGTCATTGGGCCACCAATTGACAGTACACAGCTGTCCACCCCATCCATGCATACAGTCATACCGCCAATACATCCATCACCAATGCCCATAGCTGAGGGACAGCATATAGTTGGCATTGGCCAGGACAGTGTGATATTCATGGCACATGCATCCCAACACAGCAGCTATATCCAGATGTCTGGAAGGGTACTACATAGGCATATGTCCAGAGGTTCTTGTAGGAGCACTGCTGCTCATCATGCCACTGGCAGACGTGCCACAGGTCTGACAACGTCACGCATGTCCCAGGCTGTCATGGAGGCACAGGCACATATGGAATGGTACACTAGACAGGGACTAAGGGCAAAGAGGGCACATAACACCACCGTCATTGACAGTATCCATGATTTAGCAGGTGCCATCCATCATTACACCGAGGTCACTGGTAGACGTTGAGGAGAGACATTAGATATCCTCCGCAATGTCATGTCCATGTGTCAGGACAGTGCGGGATGGTTGAGACGTCGACGTGGACATATGCCAGCAACATCAGCAGCTGGCAGTCACCGCAGACGTCCCTCAAGCCACAGCCACTCCCATAGTGCCAGTACCAGCCCCAGCAATGTTGGGAGTGGGCTGTCCATAGAACATCCTAGAAGACCACGTGCACATGGCTCTGGACAGTCCCAGCAGGGACCAGTGTCCAGTGTAATCCATCCACCTCTGGGGATAGTACCCAGTCTGGCTTAGTACCTGATAGTGTCAGTAGCACCCCTGCCAGGCACAGGTACCATATCCATGGCCAGAGTCGGTGATCGGTAAAGCCTCACAGGTACAGTCTGTGGCTGTCCCACAAATACACGTATATGGCAGCCACATGGCAGACATGCACACATACTCCAGACACCTAGGGCTAACACATACCCACACATATTACAACATTGGCCCATTCCAGTATTTTTGCCCCTCACTCACACACACACACACACACACACACACACACACACACACACACACACACATACATGTCAATTGGATGGCTCACTGTAGGCCTCTGGCAAACCAACAACACACCCTGTGCATATGATGAAACCTGTGCCGCCTCCTGTCATCTGTAACATCAATGCAGGAACAGGCTACCATGGTGCTGATGCACAGGGTGTCTATATAGCAGTATAACAATGTTAGCATGTTGTCAGCAGTAGGGTGTAATGATATGCTTAAAGGCGTAACTGAGCAGGCATGATGCATTAAAGCTATGATTGTCATTGTAGTGTTGTTTACACCAGTGTTGGTTCCAATTGTGTATTGTCCGGCTACATGCCACTTGGATGATATGTGCAGTATTGGCAGCATGTGTTAGAGAGTGGACGGTATGTGTGGGATGTGTGTAGCACAAATTTGCAGGTGTACAGTTGTGAACATGGTGGAGGCGCACTGTCTGCATGTACGTGCATAGTGGACACATGGCCAGGGTGACATGCTCTGTATTACACAGTAACACTCCATAGTTTCTATTGGTGGCCAGTATGCACTGTACTACACACATTCCGGAACCTGACTACACATGTGTGTATGACATGGTTTGACACTGTGCTGTGGGTGATACTGTTACTATCTATCATTGTTTTGCATTCTGGTAGTATACATCACTTCAACAGCCTGACCATAACCAATCGTTAGACGATGTCTTGACAACCGACACACAGATGTAGGAAACACAGCAACATTTGGATCCTTCAGGTACTATACAATGCCAGTAATCACTGGTATTCACCTGCACCCATTACTGAGAGCACTCCTGTTTGGCATATAGCTCCATAGGTACAAGCAATCACAGTAGGGATATGTCCGTCCACGTCTGGTAATGCATACTGTGGCCTATAATGCATTCTCCAGATGACACACACATCCTCCACAAGGGTATCATACAGACAGATGCCTGTTGTCAAACCCATGCTGTAAAGCTATAAACCAAACTAAGCATAGTCATCCACCTTTATGGAACATATTATCCCCACAGTACCACATAGGTAATAGCCACCAACATGATGAATAGGTACCGATGTGTACATGCAACCAAGTGTTATGTCATCTCTCCTTTGTTAATCACATTTCCAAAGGTATTTTGGAATCCCTTGGTGGATCACATAAGCAATGAGGGGTCTGCATGCATACCCACATAGGTTGTTCTACACCTGTTATGAATAGTCATCATTGACAGACTTTGCTGCGTCTGAACAGGTCTGACATATACCTAGGCCATAGACCCTCACTCACACATTCCAATAGGAACCGTAATGACTTTGTGTGATACAGATGTCCTAGGCCAGGAATCACTGCAGTGGCTGGGCTTGTCACAAGCATACAGATGTGACCTAAGGTCTGGGAAGCAGCAGCACAGTCTGGCAAGGATGACAGCTGTGTTCTTGGAGAAAGCAGGGTTCACACACATGCATTCATTGAGGTAACATGTACGGATATGTATTTGCCACACAGCTAGCTCACATGTGCAATGCATACTGATATGTCATACAGTGGTAAAAGAAAAACCCACAACACATTGACCAACAGTGTCACACACACTCACCAAGTGCAAGATTCAACCCCCTACCTAACTACTTCATGATACTAGAGGAGTACGCATTAACACCACGCGCTGTGCACATTACTGTACACATTACTGTGAGTTCTCTTTTCCACAGGTATATTTGTAGGATGGTGACATCATCAGACTTGACAAAGGCTAGTTTACCACTTTTGAGGTCTCTTACTACTCTCCTAAAATGTTGCTCTTTCCCAAGGAGACAACACACACACACTTGTCCAGTGCAGGATTCAAGCCCCTACCTAACTACTTCATGATACTACAGGAATATGCATTAACACAATGCACTATGCACATTACTGTGAGTTCTCTTTTCCACAGGTATATTTGTAGGATGGTTACATCATCAGACTTGACAAAGGTTAGATTACCACTTTTGAGGTATCTTATTACTCTCCTAAAATGTTGCTCTTTCCCAAGGAGACAACACATAAACATATACACTTGTCCAGTGTAGTATTCAAACCCCTACCTAACTACTTCATGATACTAGAGGAGCACGCATTAACACGACGCACTATGCACATTACTGGGAGTTCTCATTTCCACAGGTATCATTTCCAGGGTTCCTACTGAGCCAGTGTATGTTCTATGCATTGCCTCTGCCAAGGACAAGGCATACTGGGCATGCCTCCTTCTGCCTACTGGGGCAGGCTCAGGTTGTTCCTCCTCCGAGTCACGCTGTGCCTGTGCAGGCCTTGGCAATGGTGGGGCGGGGCTGTTTGGCCCTGGCCCATGCTGTTCCTGCTGCAGCTGTTTTCACAGGATTATATTGTGTAGCATGGCACATACCATGACAATTTAGGTACATGTAGTTGGTGAGTACTGCAAGGCTCCACCAGATGTGTCCAGGCACCGGAACCATGACTTCAGCATCCCAAACACACGCTCGATTACATTTCGTGTTTGTGCATATGCCTCATTATGGAGTTCTTGTTCGGGTGTGTGTGCATTTCTGATGGGTGTAATCAGCCACGGCTCCAGTGCGTATCTAGCATCCCCCACTAGGTGACCATCAGGGATGTCCCCATTTGCAAATGTCTGGTACAGCTGTGACAGATGCTCAATATGGGAATCGTAGTAGCTTCCAGGGTAGCCAGCACACACATTCAGTATTATTCCCTGGGCATCACAAACGACCTGCCAGTAGATGGAGTGGAAGCCCTTGCGGTTGATGCAGGCCCTGCCCCGCTCATCAGCTGGTGCTTTGATGTGTATGTGCGTGCAGTCAATTGCACCCACTACCTCAGGGTATTCTGCTATTTGCTGGAAGAGACGCATATTGCTGGCCAATACCTCACGGGAATTGGGGAAATATACATGATCACCAACATGTGCTGACATGGCATTCAGGAACTGGTGCAGTACCCTTGATGCTGATGCCTGTGAAATCTCCATCATATCACCAGTTGGTATCTGGAAGGTACCTGTTGCTAGTATTCTTAGGCCAACACATACCTTGGTTTCCACTGGGATGGGTTCCCCTCTGTTGGTTCTGTGTGTGAGGTGTGGCCTGCACAGCTCAACAATTTGCTGCAGGAGCTCTCTGTCCACTCTATAGCGCTCAGAAAACTGGATAATCAAGAAAAACAAACCAAAACGAGAATAGGAAGCCAGCCAGACAGTCAACCTCGATGGATACACCAAATAAATGCTCCAAATCCAGACACAGTGGTACTAGTAAGCTAACAGAATAAAATTTATTTTAAGCTCAACAACACAAGTAAGCTTTTCTTCAGTGTTCCACACCAACTTCATCAGAAAAACAACAAACCATTTCTACATGCACATCATTAAATAGCTAATTAAAACACCTGACTACTTAGCAATTAAGCCGATACATTCCAAAACAAGCTCAAAGCACTTCACTAGAGACTCAACTTATTAAACTACCATTAAAAAATATCATATTTATATAAGCCCTACCAGGTAAAATAAAATCAAGTCATAACAACTATATTAAAGTAATTAAATCTGTTAAAATAAAATGAAATACAATTAGTCACCTATCCAGACTCCTTAATTTTAAAATGCAAGAAATGGATAACATTCCATTTAAGCCTGGATAATGATACACTTCCAGTTTTAACTGCCAGATTAATTCCTTTTGTTCTAGCAACAACGTGTTAACCCCCCCCCCCCCCGTAGGAAGGAACTACCTGATCAATAACTGAAAAGGTAAATTCATGACCAGGATACTCCTTGACATGCCTAGCAAGCGCATTCTCCATATTTTCATTTTTGATGGCATATAGATGTTCATAGAGCCATTCATATAACTTCCTGTCAGTTTTTCCTATGTAGAACACCGGGCATGAAGAGCATCTAGCCAAATATACCACATGAGGGCTGGCACAATTAAATCTGCCCCTGATGGGGTATTTGATTTCCCCAATACTGAAATAGGTCCCTGCCTTAATAAACCTACAGTATTTACACGTATTACATTTGTACATCCCCTTGATTGGGGTTTGATTCGATTTCATATGTAAGATACCCTTCAGGTTTAACCCCCTCTTGAACACCACCTTAGGCATGTTCTCAAACTGTGGGTTTCCTTGCAATTCTAAACATAAAAGATTCCAATTTTTTCTAATAATGGAGGAAATATTCCGTGCATCAACATTGAAGGTTGTAATGAAACTGCAAAGGTAATTCACATGAGTTTGCACTTGAGGTGGCTCGGGGTTCTGGAGTGCTACACTATTACCCAAAATTGGTGTGTAGAACCCATTCTCCCTCTTGCCACTAACTTCCCTGACCTCTTCTGAAATCAGGTGTTCCGGGTATCCCCTATTCAGAAAGAGGCCTCAAATAAACTCACATTCTTCAAGGAAGTCACTGAACTTAGACACCATCCTCGCCACCCTAACCAGCTGCCCCTTTACTACAGACCTCTTCTGGTGGAAGGGGTGGCTGCTCTCGAAATGTAAATAACTGTTTGAGAAAGTTGCTTTACGATGGATTTTGGCAAAAAAACAACATGAAGAGGTGTCCTTCAATAACTCCACATCTAAGTAAGAGATCCTCTCTTTAGAAAAATTAAATGAAAATTTCAAAAAATATGTGGAGGCATTAAAACCATCCAATAATGTCTCAGCCAATTCCCTCTCCCCTTGTAGGATGATAAAAATATCATCCAGAAATCTTGTGTAAAGAAGGGTTTTTTCCTGGATAATAGGATTGGTAAAAAACAAACTCCCTCTCCCAGTATGTCATCACCAAATTGGCAACGCTGGCCCCACAGGGAGACCCCATCGGGACCCCTATTAATTGGTGGAACCAGTGGTGGTTGACGGAGAAAAAATTACAGGTCAAAATGATGTCTAATAACCCCCTCACCATCAAGATGTCCCCGGTAGGTGCCTGTTTGGTGGTCATGATGGCTTCAATCCATTCTAACGCTATGGAATGAGGGATGGAAGAATATAAATCTATGACATCTATTGTCAAGAAGTTACTCTTCCCTGTGAAGGGGATACGATTGACCCTCTCGAGAAATGACCAGGAGTCTTTGGAAATGTGAGACTCGCTGGACACATACTTTTTCAAAATCGTGTCGACCACCTTCGTCCCAGCATAAGTCACACTGCCCCTAGCATTCACAAGTTGGTGCATGGGAGGGTCATGCACACTCAATCATTACAGATGACAGGAGGTGGCACTCTATAGCGCTCCACTATCTCCAGCTCATGTAACCCCTGGTAGGTTACCCTGGGTCTATACACTCTTCTCCATCTCCTCACTGTGGGTTGCTCAGCAGCAATCACAATGGCTCCACCCTCAGCATCTTGCACATATTGCCTTATAACAGCAATGGCAGGCCCTAACATTTGTATGTCTCAGTTTAAGCTTTTTAAGTTTTCACTTCTCTTTGTTGACTGCAGTGTTGCAGTGTTTCTGAGAAAAACATGGGGGAATGTTGTTTGCAGAGTTTTAGGTGCTGGGCTGGCCTGGGCTACTGTACTGCCTGTGTAATTGGCTGATTCTGATTGATTTCACCTGGCAGCTCTGCTACTTCTCCTTGGTTAACTTCCTACTATTTCTTTTCCTTCCTTTTCCCTGTTTCCACAGGGGGCAGTGCCGCGCAAAAAAGTGGAAACACGCGCACATGAGCGCACATGCGTGCACACAGGCTTACACAAGCTTACACAGGCTTAGGTGGGTGCACATTCGTGTATACATGCTTAGATGCCCTAACACAGGCTTACACGGGGGCACACCCACGCACACAGGCTTAGACGGGTTTACACGCATGCACACGTGTGCACACAGTCTAAGCAGCTTTGCAAGTGATAGCCACAGTGTACACCTTCCGTTTCTGGATTTCAGTTTAGACAACTGTAGACACACCTCTTTTAGTCTTGAGTAACTCACAGCAAACACATGCCACTCTGCTCCAATCAGCTTACAGTATTTTTGATACATACCCCCTCATGATGTCACCCATCTTCTACTCTGTTACTCCCCTTATCCTACTCTTACACTCTAGGGACATGGTTCACATAGCAGGAAAAATTGGGATACACTATCCTTATCCTCATTTGCATAGGATTGCCTACTAATGCTTGGTTACATCTCTCAGACTGAGCTTCTCCCCTTAGCAACCTCTACTCAGTAGCCATGTTGTCTTCAGCCTGCCATTCACTTGCATGGCAGATGAATATTTTGAATAAAATCCATATTTGTGGCTTTTATTTTCTGTTTTTCTGTTTTTTAGAGTGCAGCACATTTATGCGGTGCTGCGCTATGCTTAAACATCAGCGATCGAGGAAAAGAAAAATTATTTTTTTTATTTTGCAATGGAAAAAAATGCCAATGGCAGTATATTTGGCCATTGGCATGCTTCCTCAACTGGATGCAGCCTTTATTTGGAGCTGTCATGGTTCTGTTTTGCTATTTGCAGAATGGTACTCAGTTGCCAACCGAGTACATTTCTGCAAATAACACTACTCTTGCTCAGACAGGTTAGTGTTTCCTGGATCGCAAATTTACCTCATTTGCATAGCTTTCAGCAGCAAATGAGGTAATTTGCATAAAATAACCCTGCCCGTGCAAGAGTCGCTTTAGGAGCTCTCTTGCACACCCATGCCGGCTGTTGCTGGATCGCTCGGCAGACATGTTGGCTGCATGGAGTCTTACTCTAGTCTTAGACTCTGTGCAAGCCTTCATGAATCTGGCCTGTTATGTTTTTAGTTTGGAATTCTGGAAATACATCACACTTTACAGACATTTCCTGGATGACATTTTTGTCTTATGGAAAGGTCCTATGGAACTTGTGGTCCCCTTTATAAATTATTTAAATTCTACTATAGAATTTCTGAGGTTCACTTACAAAATGGATTCCAATAAAATAGATTATTTGGATGTTAGGATAGAGAAATTTGAGGGTAAGTTAAAATCTAAAATATACCGTAAGGATACCTTTAGTAACTCATATCTTCCATACTCTAATGCACACCCCAGGAAGCAAAAAAGAAGTATATTAAAGGGTCAGATGGTCAGGGCGGCCAGAATGACCTCAGAAAGATGTGACTTTTTATCTGAGATAAGATTGATTTCAGATTTTTTTAGGGACAGAGGTTACCCCGAAGAATTGATTGTTGAAACAGGCTTATAAATTATTAATGGATGGGGTGATAAATATGTCCCTTTGTTAGGTAACACCCAGCATCTTTCAAAAACAAAAACAAAAATAAAAAATGATGCTGAAAACAACTTTGGGAGAACACTGGTGGTTCAGTACAACAGTTTCTCTGGTGAAGTTAGAAGGATTGTAGAATCTTATTGGAATATGTTAAAACACAACCAAGATATTGTGGACAGAGTAGGTAGTTTGCCCTGCTTTGTTTATAAAACGGGGGTCAATTTGAAGAAATTGTTTGAAACAAACAAAAAGGTAGTCACTAAAGATTCAGGGGTAGGGACCAAGAAATGTGGCAGGTGCCCTTATTGTAGATACATCATCGACAAAGAAAATTTTAGAAAATAGTATGAACAGTAGAAACATTTTTTGTGAGGGATAATTGTCAGACTAGGGGTATTGTTTTTACGTTTTACGTTTTACAGTTTTTATGTAGGTAAATCTGAGAGGGCATTGAGTAAAATAATATATAAACACATTTACAGTATTAGAAAGAAAAATGTGAACAATGCACTTTACAGGCACCTGCAAGCTGAAACCACACACAATGGTTTTAGGTTTGGAATTTTAGAACATGTAGTAAATGACCCTAGGGGAGGGGACTGGAAAAACTGGTTGTGCTGCAGGGAGACCTACTGGCAGATTAAATTGGACACAACCAACTACCCAGGGATTAATGATCATATTTCAATTAAACCTTATCTAATTAAAAAAGCAAAAAGATTTTGGCCACCCATACAAACTTACATTGTTCTTATTGGGCAACCACAATATGGGTTTAAATAACCTTGGGTATTTTGTACTAATGTACTTTATTAATGGAAAATAGTGCAATATTTTAAACACATGTATTTATATGTTTTATATACTTTTCATATATATTTTGTGTTTTGCACTTTGCTATGCAGTTTTATTTTTAGAGCAATGAATGTAAATGTCCCTTTAAGGGATTTTTGGCACCTTTTTTTAAGGGAAAGAGTATTTATACTGGTCTGTGTTTGTATGTGTTTGTTTTTACTTGAAAAAGCCCAGCACTACGGTCGGGTGAAAGCACTTGTATTTATCTGTGGAATAAATTATTTATTGCTTTCCGGTGCATCCAGACCATTTTTTTCAGTTACTAGTTACCAGTTTTATGGTCTGTGTTCTCCACGTTTTGTTTGTTTATTAATGTATATATATATATATATATATATATATATATATATATATATATATATATATATATATATATATATATATGTTACAGTAAATATGTATATATCTAGCATATGATACAGCAGTTACAAGTAACATATGTTCACAGGCCATGCATATGGTGGTGGGAGGTCCAATAAACAAATGTGTAACACGTAGCTTCACCCCTACCCCCCCAGCTAGGCCTGTGAAACATACAGACACACAATAAAGGTAAACACATCACTGCTTCCCAGACCACCTGCAGGATACTACCAGTGGGAGAGACCTGCAAGGTCTACACTTGAAACATAAACATCGATGTCCCTTGTGGGACACCAAAAATTAATGATCAGAGCCAGTCCCAGTAATGATTCATCAAACCAGGCTGTAGATGTACATGGACCAATAGGTTGTGAAAGCCTGGTAACACATGGGTCGACACAATGTACGGCATGTGTCCCGACATGTGGATAGTGGGAAGTGTGTAGTGGTGTGTTTATACCCCAGCTGCGCCCACAGTAAGGATGAGTGCTGTAGAGGAGTGGCAGGTGAGGGAACTATGGGTATGCGATTATGGGCCTAGGCATGCAGGTGTTGGCTGGCAGAGCCATATTAGGACCGCCTCATGGATGTAAGTAATATTCCGATGTGGGCATAGCTGATGCCCATACCTCTAAACCCCTAAGAGCACATCCACTGGATAGTTCATTAACCATTTTGGGAACACATAGGGACCATGCCATCGAACTGTCCACGTTTACCAGGGACATCCCTGATTACGACCCAGAATCTAACTCTGTCCCACCTAAACCCTCCTAGAACTAATGATATTAGGAGGAAAAGTGGTGGAATACACGTAATGAATAACGACAACAATTAAGAGTCATAAACAGCATGCACCTCAGACAGTGATATGCTCTGGGTCTGTCAATGTGTCAGGTTAATAGCACCAAAATATTAAATGTGTCCCTGATGTTGTTATGTAGTGTCCCTGATTCAGTGTTCATTTTCCCCATTCGTATGAGAGGTCTGATAGGGACAGAAAGCACATATTCCGCTGACTACCTTAGAAAGATGATAGAATAATAGGTATGCGGTAGCATGACTCGTCTGACGGATGTGGGTCCCAAAACTCAATAACTTGTCTGTATTGAAGAGTCTCGGTTCCCATGTATCAGCCAGATGGGTGCAGATTGTAAGAAAAACACACAAATAATATGAATAAAACACTGGACAGGCCGCTGATTCCGTACAATCGAATGGCATGTAGGGTTGCCACCTTTTCAAATGATCAAAGTGGGGCATTTTCAGGACACACATCAGATTTTACAGGCCGACACATACCCACGGTCAGTACAAAGGATAGAACTTTACATTTTTGCTTAAATAAAAGCTTATTCTTGTAGCAGTTTAGTTGCTTATTCTTTTTCTTGCAACATTTAGGTATTTTAGATACAGGAATAACCATTTTATGCGACTATTACATAAAATATGGGACATAATTATGTCCTACAATCTCAGGACATTTGCCATTTTTAATATTATTTGTCAGGACACAACTGCCCAAAGATGGACTGTCCCTAGCAAAGTGGGACAGGTGGTAACCCTAATTGCATGCCGTCACCTAATGGGCAGCCATTCCCGATACTGTAGGCATGTAATCCGATGTAATAGGCATCACAAGGTAATATTGTGGTCCTTGCTCCCACCCAAGGGTGTGTGTCAGATGCAAGCACCAATGTTCTTGCATTTGTAAGCAAGTGCGGGAGCTAGCGCGTGTAAGTCTGTTTGACTACCAGTATGCGAGTATTGCACTGGTTAAGCAATGTAGAGGCTAACCGAGTGTAAGAAGCTGTAACCAGAGGTTAGCATTGCTTAACATCATGCAAACTCACGCACACCTGCTCACAACCGCTTTAATGTGCCTTACTCCCTCTATATCCAATGGCCTTGTTCTGCCCTGCAACAAAATAAACAGCCTCTGCAAGGCTCGGAACCAGGACCCTGCACACACAGCCAATGTGATTTACCAATATGCCATAGCAGATATACAGACAACAGACATTACCATGAACATATCATACAGTGCAGTCATTCAACAGTATAGGAATGTATCCCATCATGTAGATGCATTTATGTCCAGCATATAGGTACACACATATATAGAGATATATCAGGAACATACCATGTGGCAACAAAGCATTACAAACAAATGAAAAGGAAAACACCAGTGATGCCTGCATTATGTAGTGGTGTTGTCCTATGTAATATCAAGACTCCCTCAGACAGACATGTGTCATTCATACACGCAAACAGTTGTACACTGGCTGTATACATCACTCCGTGCATGTAATGTACATTAACACAACAGTACCTGTCCATTCATTATGTGAGAACAGTACTCTTGCAAGGTGCTGTATGCAACATCATCATCATGATAAAGGTAAATGGGGTAACCGTAGAGGGACCGGTAGTGTTGTGTGTACAATGGGGTCATCCTCATCACGTGTACCTGGACCATTTAGAAGTGATGTGCATACCAGGATCGTGCGCCTGAGGGACAGGGGTGAAGATAACAGGAGTATGTTGAGATGCATATTACAAGGGTTATATGTGTCCAGTGGGCACGTGTGTGAAATGGACAGCTATGTATAGGGCAGATGTTGTCCTAGGAACCGATTGGCCTCATGTTTCCGTAGGGTGAGAGTGGGATGTGGGGGAAGGAGAGTAGGTATTCCCGTGGAGGATAAGTAGGGTAGGATCACAGACAAGACAGCATACAGGGTCGGTATATAACACATGTGGGGGGATATACTTAGACGGGGATCGGTGTTTGGCATTCACAAGCCCATGGGAACAGTGGGAGGGAGGACCACAGCCATGGGCAGCTGCCACTGCACCAAAACAGCTGGAAAAATGGCAGTGCTGGGTGCTGTCCAGGAGGGGCAGCCTCCCCCTGTAAATGTGACACTCCACCCTTGAGCTTGCATTTCTGGCTTTGAAACCCCTTAGTGAACCCACAACGCACCACGTCTGGGACCGCACGACAGCAGACATGTTCCTGTCTGGCCCCACTCCCAGAGCGGACATGCCCCATCCTCAGTGGTGGTACCACCAGAAGGTGGTGGAGATCCAACAAAGGTTGAGGTCCAAGGCTGGGCCCCAGATGTGCTGGTGCCTGGTGCCATGGTCAGCTAAAGTGGGACAGGAGGTTCTGCCGGGACCTCCCAACCCATACAGCCTATGGTTTTGCAGTTTAAATTCAGATATGACTTAGTGATAGACAGCAGCCTTCAGGATTAATTTCAACATTATGCATAGCTATCACCATCAACCAGATGCAACAGATGGTATACATTTGCAGAGGGAGCACAACACATGCATATATACTGCATGACATCTGTACAATGTGTAGTAGATGTGTGACTGCAGCTATGAACAGTTGCCCATTATTGGCTTGTCACTGGAAACCCCAGACAGTGTCTGTCATACCACTGTTTCATGTGACATATGTCCAGTCAGGGATGCGATGGCAGTAACACATCCCTATCACCATGTACTGTCTGCAATCCTCACACTATGCTCCTGCTGTGCACAGATGTGTGTTCAGTGTGTAACACAGGAAACAAATGGTTCCACACACTGACCAGTCCACAGATGGCCTTACACATGGGGGTTCCTCATGAACAGAGTACTGTTGTGTCTGTTTTAAAACATGCAGAGTAGCCATTACCACACACAACATGTTGAACAGGCAGTAGTCTCAATGCAGTATAGCTACACATACATGCTGTAGTCATGTGTGGCACATCACCCTCCTGTCTTTAGGCTATTTCCCACTGTGTAGGATGTTTGAGGAACATCCAGATATCATCTGTGATGCCGTATCAGAACACCACATCCAGGTACCACTCACAGCGACTGTCATGGCCAAACACCAACATGATGTTCCTAGATAGTGTACTGTGTTTATTATGCGAATGGCTATGGAACACCATCACAGCTATTCCACATGCAATCAGCTAGAAGAGGACTGAAATAGGTGCAGAGGCCAACACTTGATCATGTCCATCACTTACAATACACATGCTGCTGCTGAGCAGGTGTACACCTACACTTCCACCAGAAAGTGTGTGGAAGGGACAGACAAAGTACACCAGAGAAGGGCTTGGAGACTAAACCCCAAGCATCATCTGCCACACGCCTAACAGTACAGGGGTCAAACCCCTGACTGACTAGTCATTACTATTACATGTGCATGAAGTTACTACATGTGCCACAAAGCAGACATGCTGCTGTGCTGTAAGAACATATATGTGTGTAGGTGAGAGACATCTGCAACAGAGATATAGTAGACATACATTAGGTGTAACACACATGGCTGTCCATGTGAACGGATGCCATTGTCACCACAACCACACTCTCTAATGGATGCACATTGACACTCTTTGCCAGGGCCACAAATACACAACCTAACTACTTAGTTTGCCACACTGCAGTAATGCACAGGACTACATGCACCACAGGGGATATCTAAAGGTTCTATGGGCTAGGGCATGTGAAAATGTTTGACATCTGTTGGTATGCCAACGAGGGTTATACTGGGAGTGACTATGGTTGGGAGCATCATAACCCACATGCAGACACAAGGTGCCAGTACTGACATGCATGTATGCATTGCTTCATAGGTGTGTAGTGGTTGGCTGTGCAAGATGGCTGTACGAGGCTGGGTGAGGGGTAATCCTTGGCATTGTGCCACCTGACAATGGTGTGCAGTGTGGTACAGGGATGTAGTGTCTGCAATGTCCCACAGAGATGGGTACTGCATGATCTGCCCTGACATCCTAATTACCAATGTGTATGGCCATAGCTTTGCAATGCATGCCATGTCTGTGTTTGATAGTCCTTCACATGGACATTGCCTGGGATGTGCATGTCCCACAATACTGTACAGTGACATGTACAGGTGTACCTGGTTTGGCAGGCACATGTTGTGTACACAGACTGTTATCCCCCAATATGCCAATACTGGCCTAGTGTGGCGAAACCTGCTTATAATCAGCAGTTCAACCCTGCACCTGCATTGATAGCATGATACAGGCATTTCCTGGTGTTATTGGCATTGGTCCATACAGGGCACATGTGTACGGCATTATATGGCCTCTGTGGATCACATTTGATGGCACCACATATGTTGCAGGCATCCAGTGGGGAAAATAGTGAAGGCACATTGCCCGCAAATATGTGCCTATTGTACTGCTGTACAGGGTGCCATGTCCTCTGTAGCCGACTGCATTCACACCATGCCTACTCTCTGTCATCAATGTACATGGTACTAGCAACATAGCGGGATATCCTAGGCAAGTGTGTTTGTGTATGGCACATGGGTGCAGGACATATACTGGGTACTAGTAGGGTTGCATACATTGTTCACCAGGCCTTTTACCAGATGTAGGGGTATGGCTTGCCAACACAGTCACATGGCTGATTGACATCTGTACTCCTCGTGAGGTGGTCAATGAGTCATAAGACGGACACCATACAGGAAAACTACAAAATCCACCCCCCAACATGTTCAGTGGTTAAACACTCATAGCCACCTCTACACAGGCTCTGACAGCCAAACACACGCACTTGCCATGTCCTGTATTCGACCCCTACCTACCGTATCACACTGCAGCAATATGCATTTAGGGCACGTGCTGCAGCGAATACTGGGTAACAGCACTCCTACAGGTGTATTCCTAGGTGGGTGACAACAGCAGGATTGACAAAGGAGGTCAGGTGATTTGTACCGAGAGTGCATACTCTACAAAGCACTGTATTTGTCTCATGCAGGCAGACACACACACACACGCACACACGCACACACGCACACACGCACACACACACACACACACACACACACACACACACACACACACACACACACACACACAGTTGGCATGTCTGGAATTAGAACACTGACCTAACTACTTTATCACACTACAGTATTATCTACTATATCTGCATATTACTATTACAATGCTACATAGTTACGAGTCGCGCCACAGAAACTACATATTTTAAGGCTGTCATTATGACCTTCTAGGAATGCAGACATCAACAGGGATGCTGGCAGTTAAGATGTACATACCTGTGAACCTGTGTGTTTAAAGTAGGAATTCATCCTGAACAAGAGTATGCCCATCTGTGGAATGGACGACTATTATCACTATACAGGGTTACAATGGCCATGCCCATACAGAGGCACATAACCGACACAAGATGTCACTGGGCATGCTTACACACTTAGAAGTGCAGGGCTGTTCAGAATGCACTATTTGTCCATCTACACAAGGTTATACTGGGCATGCTCATACACTTGGTAGCACAGGGCTGTTTGGGATGCACTCTGATTCTAAACACGGAAGGCCACAGTGGCCATGCTGTTACAGTTAGATGTAAAGAACGCATTGTAATGGACTCCATTGTTAGTAGTTGTCATTGTTAGCAGGAACACTGCACTACATATATCTGACACCGGTCTTCTACACAATGTCTGCTGCTGTCTGTCACCTTAGATGTATCTTTCTATACCAAGCATAATACTACCACTCACAGTGATGTCTTGCTAGGAGTGGCAACTGCTTGACCAACACAATGAGCCAATGTCCTGCTGTAATTACGTGGTTGTCCAGTGTCTATCATTCTGGGATGGCATGACTGAAAGTAGACAGGCCTTTGTCAAATATCACATGCATCCATGATTTAAGGTAGTTGGGATAATACCTAGGTCACATTCACCCATATAGTGCCATTCCAAGTCAAATGTCCTAAACACAGGATAACACCCAGACACCTAGAGGGCAACTGCATTGTATGCTTATGCTAACCAGTGCTAGATGTATAGCGTTCGTAATCACAGCTGCTCACTGTAGTGCCAACAATGGGGAATACCGACATCTGGGCAGTGAGGAGCACCTGGCTGAAGGCTCTGTAGTGCACAACAGCGCTACCACCATATACCTCAGAATTAGACATGTGGGCCATAACACAGGTATGGACCACTCCAGGTGGTGGTGTCCCCACATACACAAAGGCCACTCACATGTACTGACCAGTACTCCCACAAAAGGCATCACAGATGAGTCAGGTGCAGTTCACAGTGTCAAAAGCTGCATTCTAGGATGTAACCCTCAGACACCACCATGCTCTCGGACCACCAACACACATCCATACATGTGGTAGAACATATAATAGTACAACACCATGTGACCTTTGACCAGTGGACTGTACCTAGCTCTACATCAGCTGTGCAGAGTACCCATGTACTGACACAGTTGCATCATGTGTTATGCAATGCAATGATACCACTGTTTGTAACCAGGTCAGCTGTACATATACCAGGGGCACTTGGTTATTTACAACATTAACAGATGACTGTTGCAGTACACCAGTAAACACTCTCATGTTTGGATATGACATACATGTACCTGCTCTAGATATATACATGCCACACACATACAACATATATGCAAATAGCATAGCTGTTGTTGTCCTTTGAGCAGACAGGTGGCTACAACCATTACACACATGAACATGAAAGGGAGGCCCATGGCTGCTGAATGCTAACAGTTCATAAGGTGTGACACCAATGTTGAGAGAGATAACATTCCTTCTGTACTGGTCACCCATGACACCTATCATATCATACAACAGTCCATTTGTCATGTATGCCATTACACATGTCCATCAATTGCAATGCCTACAAACATGCCCAAATGACAGGAATGTAAGACCTACACACATGTACATGTAGTGGTGTGTGTTCAGATACCATGCGTGTGCAGTTGCTGATGTTGCAGGTGATGTGTTTCTTAATACATCATGCAGTTGCAATGCAGCCTCAACATTGCCAACTGTATATGGTGATATGCTGAAAGTACGGGAAGATGTACATCAGGTATGGACAGATGTGTGGACATAACTAACTGGTGGGGCATCTTTGCAGATGGATGTTTGCTGAGGACAGCTCACAGGTGTGTCACAAGCAGTCCTACAATAACCTGTTTAACCGCTAAGCTATGTTTTTTTTATTGAAGGTTAACACACACAACTTAGACAGTGGTCAGGGTGACACCGAAGGTAAATCACTTAACACCTGTAACAGTTAAGACTGCCTGTGTGCATATATCAGCACAGTTGCCAAAGAAGCATCAGTACACTTTGTAACGCATGCAATACTGCTCATAGGTTCATAGGTTCATAGGTTTGTACTAAGCTAACTGCCCTTGCGAGCCATTTTAAGCCTAGTCAATTATCCCTTGTGAGACTCAAACCCTGCACCTTGTGTTTGTAAGGCAAACACCTTAACCATTTGGCCACCCTCCCAACCCAGTCCCAACTGCTTTAAGAATGTCATACATATCCTGAGATAGGCAGGTGTTTGAATCACAGTACTGGCATGTCTGGTTGTGTGTGTGTGTCCATATATGTCACGTATGGTAGGGAATACATCTCAATTGTTACTCACTCTCATGTACACTGTTGTAGACATCTGTACAGACTGCAATGTAGAAAGCAGGACATAGGCAGGGGTGTGAATCTCACACATGTGAGGTATCTGTATGTGCGTGACATAGGTATATTCAATAGTGAATGCCACAGTGTGTGTGTGTGTGTGTGTGTGTGTGTGTGTGTGTGTGTGTGTGTGTGTGTGTGTGTGTGTGCACGCGTATGTATGCATGGCTGTCTGGTCCCTGGAGTGAGGATGTATGTTACCATAGTGAACTGATAAGACCCCTCCCCCCATCCAGGCGATGCAATCTACTATCCCTGTTGATGTCCTTGATCTTAGGCCATAGCGACTACCTGTGCATGTGTAATCTCTGTGGTGCATCATGTAAGTACACAGTACTGTAATGATGATTTGCACATAGGCAGGGGTCCTCACCTCAACACTAGCAACTGAGTGTGTGTGTGTGTGTGTGTGTGTGTGTGTGTGTGTGTGTGTGTGTGTGTGTGTGTGTGTGTGTGTGTGTGTTACTGTTTTGGTGAATCTGTGAGTGTGTGGGTTACTGTGTCTCTGTATACATGTGTGCGAATACCTGAGTGTGTGTGTGTAGTCGTGTGGTCGCATCGTGTCATTGGAATGTATATTACTGCTTCCCAATGAGGCATCACGCTTCCCACTGGCCTCTACCCTTGTCATCAACTAGACCGTTCTCTTACCACCCACTCCATGTGACTGTACCTGTGATGTCACCCAGTATGGATGTCACATCTCTAGCCACAGTAGCTTAATACACAGCTATCATGCTCTTGGATCAGTAGATCTGTAGACGTGTTTGGAACCTTGGACTTTCTAACTGTGATGTGGAAGCTACAAAGTGCATGATGGTAATTTCATACATACCTGTGATTAGTCCACATTTACATATGGGATACTAACTGCAAACACTGACATCCACCGGCACATGCAATTAGACCAGGAGGAGGAAAGCAGAACATCATGACCAACATGCAGTTACTGTTGTTACACATGCTGTTAACAGTACAAAATGCATTCTAAACCTGTACTACATGGCATGTCTGCTGCCTGTCAACAGTACACAACAATTGTAATCTACACTTATCTTCCTAGTCTGTTCACCCTGTGCATCAGACCATATGAGCATGTCCCTGCACCGATGGTGTGGATGACAGTGATGCAGCACAGGCATCATCATATGCACAGGGTGATAATGTTTGCCAGAGGCCTAGGCTGCACCATTGGATGACATCATGTGTGTGGGTTAGGGCTTTTGATCTAACTGGGCGTGTGTGGATGTTATGCATGTGTGTGTTGCGGTGCCCTACATATGTTTCTGGTGTGTGCGTGTATGTATGCACACAGTTCTGGCATGTGTCTGGCCTACACAGGGGTATTATTGACAGCTGCAGACTGTACAGGCCAGGTTTTACAGTTCATGGTGTCTGGCCATGGCCACGTGACCTGTGCCTGCCAGGGTTTGCACGGGCACTACCATGCAGAGGTGCAGATTGGGTACTGTCTGATGACACATGTCCACTGGAACCGTGTCCCTGTTGGGACCGTCCAGGGCCACGTGTACGTGGCCTGCTGTGTCCTGGTGTGGGCAGCACAGGACCAGATGCACTGCTGCTGCTACCACCACTATGGGAGCGGGCATGTGAGGTAGCTCATTCACGTAGACCTGAAACAAGTGATGTAGCTGGCCTACGTCCACATGCCCGACACCTCACTCCTACCAGATGTTCCAGCACAGACAGCTCACACTCGCGGATTGCCATGCCACGGTTAAGGACTCCAACCATGTCACCTAATTGTCTATCCAAAACTTCAGCAATCTGTTGTTGAGCATTTGCCATTGCCTGGAAGTTGTTTAAAGAATGGACAGCAGCCTTCTGAAGCCTCTGATCTTCTCTGTTGTGCCATTCAGCATGTGCCTGTGCCTTCATTACAACCTGAAACATGCGTCTGATGACATCAGCTGCTGCGCTCTGTCTTGCAGGGGCATGTTGGCTAGAGGTCCTCCTATGAGCAGCACTGGCCACATGCCTGTGTGGGGCATCGCCAGTCAGTTGGCTGACACCATGTTGTGCAGGCACACCTTCCATAGCCTCAACACTTTCCTGTTCCAAGCTACCACATGCCAACTGTCCTTCCTCTATGATCACTGGTGATGGGGTATGTGTTGGCATGAGAACTGTGTGCGGGGATGAGGGGGATATAGGTGGAATGGCAACCGATGGCACAGATTCAGCTCCTGACAACCCTGCACGTGTCTCAATCATATGTTCATCATCACTGCTAGAGTCTGTGGGGACACTAACATCAGATGGACCACAGGAGGGGAAAGTGCCTACATCACTTGTGAGGGGCAGACAAGAACTGTACACTACAATCTATACAACAGGCACACACACACACACACACACACACACACACACACACACACACACACACACACAGACCCACAGACAGACACACACACAGACACATGCTATGGCACCCAACATGCATTTGATATGACAGAAGGCATGCAACATGCATGTGATACAGCAGATGGCATGCAGCTCAGACAATAATAGTGATAGTTATCATACATCCCTGAGTTTCACACAACAGCATGCATGTGTCATAGCAGAAGGCATGAAAATTACACAATCATAGTAGTAGTTAGCATACATCCCTGTGTTGCACCATATAGACCAGCACAGGTTAACAGTATACCTGCCTGATGTGTGGCATATGACCTTGACAATCACATGTAGTATGACATGTGATCTGCTGACGTGTGCAATGACATGCATACATGTTTAACACAATGATGTCCTGTCAAATATACAGTGGGGTAATGGTGTCCCAATGCAGTGTTGTCTGTCCGCCCTACAGATATACTGCACATTTAGTTTATGTGCATGGCCATTGCAGGGAATCATGAGGCGTTTCTATTGCTATACAGTGTAAGTTACAGACACAGCTCATAGCCATGACTGTGTTCAGATACAATACATATATACTGTGGAATGTGACCCACATCACTGAGGTGTATATACACTAAGCCATGATGTGGAATGTGTGACACAGGTTACTGAAGGGTATACGGATGATACCCCTGCACATCTGCAACCATATTGCTGTTGCCTGGCAACTATGGACAGACATGGCAAACTCGTCGGTGCGCCATGTCCCACATGACATCTGTGTACCACACACACAAACATGAGGAGCAAGGATGACAGTAATGTCCGACACCAGCAAGGGAATGTACTGTATCTGTGGGCTGATGTGGTTGTCTGTGCATGTATGTGGATACTGTACAGGTGACTGCTGTCATGTCGTGACACACTCAAGATGTTCAACACATCTTATGTGGTGGATTGATGTCATGCCTACACAAGATGTGCACAGGCCTGTAGGATGTCTAGTGTTCCACATCTGCAATATAACCATTACACAAAGGCCATAGTTGGACCATGTGGAGCCAATGTATGACAGGGTGTACACACAAGCACATCACGTCTACTGTATGTGTTGCTTCATGTCTCTGGCCATCCTCCATGGCCATGTGTGTACATGTGTTGGCCAAATGGTTGCAACGGGTGTCTATTTCACATGTCTACATTGTCCCATATAACATACACCCGTAGATGTCATATGCTCCACTGATGACAGGGTTATGCAGACAAAGGGTGGTATGTTTGGTATGTGGGATGTGTTTTTCAGGATAGTTAGGCAGTGTTGCAGCCAGCCCACTAGATGTCATGGACATGTCAGATAGCACTTCACATTGTGTGACATTCATAGCAGGGGTATAATCCACACCGGTGAATCCTGTGGGCTGGCCATATTCCAGTTCACTGTGTAGAACTGTTTGTATTCCCCACATGTGTAGTTCTGATCTGTAGTACATGTCTCTACAGTGAACAACACCTCCACCATTGTATGCACAGCTGTCCACACATCTGGCAATGACGGTTTGTTAGGTTTCATGTCGGTGTTTCACATAGTTTGCAAGTATTGCACATGGGTAGCCATTGTGATGCATTGCAGGTCCGACCTGTATATTGTGACAGGACCATACATTATGTGTACATGTGGTAAATGGCCACATGGCAGATAAATCTGTGCATTAACATGCCTGATAAATAAAAACAGTCTCACCTGCAATGGGCTGCTGTCACAGCAGAATGCCAGGGGTACCTAAATAAGAGTGACACAGCAGTATGATCATTATACATGCCTGTATGACAGCTACAGGGTGCAATGTGCATGTTAACACATATGCCAGTACAATAGACTATACTATGGAGTATGCTCATGTGTGCATACACAGAGTAGCATACTATAGTATGTGGCATGTGTGTATACATGCCTTGCATATGATGTTACATTACATATTGTACAGTGACACGTAACTATATGGAATATAGTTGTTATATGTGCAGTAGTGACTTACCAGGCAAATCCAGGCTCGGTGGTTGAGAGACACCCACCTCCATGATATCAGCTAAGGCTTGTAGATGTTGTTCTGCAGGTGTCCCCAGATTGGCCAGTAGCTCCTTGGTACTTGTGAGTAGGGGCTGGGTTGGTGGCCCACCACCTGTTGCACCTTGTTCCCTGGCGATTGCATTTGCACACTGTTTCACCTGTCTAATGAGGTCTGCACAGTGTCTGTGCACTTGCTGGTATGTGCGGTTGTGCCCACCCACTTCATTAACCCTCCTGTCAAGTTCCTGCCACAGGGCATCCCACTGCTGTGCATCCTGTGGCACATGGCTGAACAGGACATGATGATTGTCATGTAGGTATGGGATGACGGCCTCATCCTCCAAGCGTGTATAAGGTGGTAGCATTGCATGCGGCATACCTGGAAGACATAATGATGGAGACAGGTCACAGTAACTCACAGAGATGTACAGAGCTACAGCTGAACATACATGCGTATCACATTTATTACGATTAAATAGTTGTATTTGCAAATCTACATGACACTGACACCACTGACATGCTTGTGTCACAGACATTTGACACTCAATGGTGATTGGATATTATCACCATATATGTGTGTGTGTGTGTGTGTGTGTGTGTGTGTGTGTGTGTGTGTGTCACCTGATTACATTGCTCATACTCCATGTGGATGCTGTCTTGATGTAGGCATGTCTGTTTGCCTGTACTGGTGTTCTTACCTATCAGCACATGCCTGGATGTGGCCACATTAATACAGTCGACCTTGATGCTGAGTATATGTTACATATAAAGACTTACACTGCTTTAACGGACATGACTTGTGACCCTGCAGACTTGTTAATGGAAGGTTTTATATATACGTGTTTTGCCATGTACAGCTACACGGCACTGTACAGCAGTTTAACATCCTGCCATGTATCACCTGTGTTGCACACGTGATACACATGGGACACTGGCTAGCCTGATGGTATTTGCAGGGATGGATATCAACTATAGCATGTATGGTCAAAGTCAACTAGTAGGCTATATGCCCTGGGCCATGTATGAATCAAGGATGAAAGGTTACCTAGCTGTAGCTGACAGGTGGGTTTCTGGGGCTAGGTCAAGCAGCGCCACATAACTGTTCCACAGGGTTAATGATACATTTACCATGCAGTCATCACACCATGTCTGAGAGGGGGGTAATGTGCAGCTTTGCTGGACAGGGATGCATAGTATGGCAGGAGTATGTAAAGTGTATGGGACAAGGATCTGTCCAGAATGTGGTGATCCTTGTACTAGGAAGGTGGATGTCCATGAAGTATGTGTTTGAGATCAGGATGTGTATGTGTAGCATGTCCAACATCACATGGTTGGACATGGCTTTATTTAGGGTAGGCATCATGCTGCACAGTGGAGATGGGGATTGGGAAGGCTGGTGTAGGCCATCTGAACATGGCCAATACCCATTAAAGGAAATATGTGATCTGATATGGGTCACTTGAATGTTGAGTATGGCTGAACAATGATCTCTATATTCATGGATGGTGCCCTGTCATGATTAGGGTTGTCACATACGACTACCTGACAGGTGTGGTGACATAACTATCAGAGGAAAGACAATTGCCCAGCTGCATCCCTTACACACAGTGTCCATTATGTTGACCACTTCCTAGGTGGTAGTTCATGGATACAGGGTTATTAACATAGGGGTGGCAATGCAATATGTAGCTGTCAGATTGTGGCCATATGTCACACACCTCACCCACAAAGCCCCTTCTGTATGTTCTGAGTCAGCTAATGCTCCTAGGTCATAGTCATTCACATACATCAATAGGCAGATGCCTTCTGTTAGTCTGTGTGGTATAGACTACAATGAGGGGGAGTACAATGAATTAACCCTGTCTTGCTGTAGCTGGCACTAGTGTGATGTGCATGTATTATTCAGACACCTTCTGTAGTGTTAGTTCTGCCAGCAGTCTAATTGCAAAACACTCCTGTAACATAGGAATGTACAGCTAGTATACTGATTGTAGGTGGAACACAGTATGGGTGATGATGTCCTATGACCTGGCAAGGTTATGATATGCAGTGTGAAATCAACCTTACTGTCATCTACATCTGTACTGCTGACATCAAATAAGTTGATCAAGGTTCATCGCCTTTCAGACCAGACTCAGCAGGGTAGTAGTGCAGTACTTCCCATTATCAGTGGTGTCTCCCCCTTTGTGGGTTGTGATAACTGTTGGTGTGCACCATTCAGTGTGTACACAGCCTGACATGAAGCTATGTTGTACATGATGTGTATGTGGAGAGCAACTTGTTTTGCCATATGTGTATGATACAAACTGGGATGTGGACATGTCCCATGCAGCCTGAGTGCAGATTGTATCTGCATAGCTGTGGTGACAGGGGCTCTGTAGTATACATGGATATATGATTGTGTACCTGTTGGGTGGGCAGTGTGTTTATGTTATCCAATACCCTATCTGGATTGCTTATTCATGCTCAGCACTTGTTCAGAACTTGTAAGCACTAAATAAGCTACTAATTACTATAGCACTAAATCTTCATTACCTAGAGGTAAACAGTTTTTGTACGTACTTTTCTCACTTGCTTAGAGTAAAACAGCTCTTGTACTCAATTTCCTCACTTATCAAGGGGAAAATACTTTTATATTCAGGCATGTCCAAGGGTCAGCTCCCAGTGTTCTCTCCTGTCTATCTGATGAATCTTGAGGCAATGCAGAAATTGCCTCATGTACACAGACAACCCTCTCAACCTACCACCCAGCACTACAACCTGTGAGAGATGCACTTATCTAGCCAAACTGGAGGTAAAGCTCTCTCCAACCAAGACTGAACTTGATAGTCATGTGGAGAAGGTAAACATTTGCACCACACCACACTCATCACATAGTCTTGCTAAATCTACACCACCAAAATCCACACATAGTAACACAAAAACATTCGTGGAGGCTCTCATTAATAATCTGTCTAAGCAACAGAGACCTCCAAAGCAGAAACATAAGCAGCCTCAATCCCCCACCACAACCCCAATGACACATACCCCACAGACTCAGTGTGCCACTCAACCACAGCCAATAAGTCAAAACAACGTACCAAACACACTAGTCATAGGTGACTCTATAGTCAGGCACACTGATGCCCCACTAACCAGGCTAAACAAGAAAAAGGTTACTGTCAGCTGCCTGTTGGGTACCAGGATCTGCCACATAACCCATGCATTCAGGTCACGCCACAACAAGTACAAATATGACTCTGTCATTGTCCATGTTGGTGTGAATGACCTGAGATGTACCTCCGTGGACTACATGAAAAGAGACATGGAAGAGCTCTTCGATCTTATAGCACAGGCAGGTATGACACTAGCCCTGAGTAGCATTCTGCCATCGCCCAGAATGATACCGCAGTACAAGGACAAAATTATTGACTTCAACAATTGGCTAAGCTTCTGGTGTCATTCTAAGGGGATCCAGTATCTGTCTGCTTGGGATGACATGGTCGACAGACCATGATGCTTTGCCACAGATGGCCTGCACCTGTCGCCCCTGGGATTCCAGATACTGGCTAAGGCTCTTGCTGCCTCTATAGTGCCTTCTTTACACAAGGTTCAAATAACATATTCACCACCATAACAGTAACAGGCAAGCACAAACTGAGGGCAATGCTACTCAATACTGGAAGTCTAAATCTAAAAATGCACTCACTCAAGGCACTCCTTGTAATGGAGAACATTTATATCTGTGCAGTGACTGAGACCTGGTTCAAGGCTCCAGAGAGCACCCCTGCACTATCAGGCTATAACTCATACCACACTTTTTGGACATGTAACCATATTCATTAAGGATATTCACCCCTCCAGGCTAGTCACTTAGCACAATGCATCCGAGGTTATCCAAGTGCAACTAACTCTGGGCAAAACTGCAATCCAAATTGTAGCTTGATACAGATTCCCCACCATGCTCCAAGATTCCCACTCCTCTTTTCTTGATGTACTGAAAATTATTAGGGTTCAACCAAACATCCTACTAATGGGTGACTTCAACTACCCCACCATTAACTGGGAAAACTACTCATGTACCAATTCATTAGCTCAACGCTTTCTGGAATTCATAAACTCCAATGACCTGGATCAACTTATCTACACCCCCACCAGGGGCAACAATATCCTAGACCTAGGCATTACCAGCATGAGTGACCGGTGCTCCACACCTGAAGTCAACTCCTTGTTGGTCCGATCTGACCATAAGCTAATCACCCTTGATATCCACATTCCGCCCCCACCCCCCATTAAGGCAACCACAGTAAAATATTTCTACAAAGCCAACTTCATGCTTCTTAAGACAGAAGTGGTGAACTTCATGACACCCATGCAGTTGGACAATGCAGTTACAACTGCTGAATCCTACACAAATGCACTCTATAAGCACTTACATGAGTGCATGGATCATGCTATCCCAAACAGAACCAAGACGCTATCCTCTATAAAAAGGAAGCCAATCTAGCGGTCTCCTGCCATAAACAAACTGTACAACAGAAGGAAGAAACTGTTGCAAAAGAGAGTACAATCCCATGAGTGGAGGAGCTCCCTGGTCAGCCTCAGTAAGAAGCTGAGATCCCTTATAAGATCCTCCAAACTAGCTACGAAAACAAAACCACCACTAATTCCAAGGACAACCACAAAGCAATCTATAGCTATGCCAAAAATCTCGATGGCAACACCCAGATCTGCTCTGAGTTACAGCACAAAGGCACAAACATTACAGAACCAACTGATATTGCCAACATCCTGGCAGATAGGTTCAGTGCTACCTGTATGCCCCTCTCAGCCCCTAAAGGGCCCATATCTTTACAGGAAGAATGTAGAGTCCCTGTAATCACAACTAAACAGGTAAAAACTGCACTCTCTAAAGCCAATATCACAGTATCCATGGGACTGGACAACATCCCAGGCTGCATTTTACATGAACTTCAGAATGAACTGGCTCCCCACTTAAGCACCATGTTTAATAATAGCCTTGCATCAGGCTTTGTGCCCCCTGAATGGAGCACAGCAACAGTTATCCCACTTCACAAAGGTGGCGCCACAATGGACCATGGGACCTATTGCCCTATAAGCCTGACTAGCCTGGTCTGCAAGGCTATGGAGCACATCATCATGGATCTCATTCACAGAGTCATTGGGTACCTCCAAACCTTTGACCCCACCCAGTTTGGCTATGTTAAGGGCAGACCATGCCTCCTAAACCTGGTGGACTTATTTGAGACAGTTACCAAGGCATTAGATGAGGGTATGGAGTTCCACGCAGCCTACTTTGATCTCTCAAAGGTTTTCAACACCATTCCCTAGTCTGGTATTATTGACATACCTATCCACCTGAACATTAACCCCTACATCATGAGATGGTTTGCAAAGTAGCTCAAGGACAGAACCCACACAGTGAGAGTTGCAAACCCTAGGTCCGACTGTAAACCAGTTACAAGTGGAGTTTCCCAGGGCTCTGTCCTAGGAGCCCTCATATTCGGTATATACTTCTCTGAGGTACAGGCAAGCAGAGGAAGACTTTGGCTGAAAAGGTTTGCAGACGACTGTAAACTAGGGGCCATAATTGGTTCCCCAGCTGATACAGACACCCTCCAGAAGTGTCTCACTGAGACGGATACCTGGTGTCAATATCATGGCCTCAAGCTGAATGCCAAAAAGTGCATAGTCATCCCCTTTGGATAAAATGCAGACTACCACATAGGTGGTAGTCACCTACGTACAGAAAAGGTAATAAGGGATCTGGGAACCCAAGTAGATAGCAATCTCTCCTTTGATAACCATAATGCCAAGGTGCTTAGAATATGCTTCTACATGGCCCCCCTAATCTCAAATGGGTTCGCAGCCAGAACAAAGGAGGCCATTGTGCCTCTCTACTCATGACTTATTAGACCCATTAAAGGATGCAACACCCCATTTGGGATGTACCTTACAAGACAAATGCAACAGCTTGAAAGACCACAACAGTACCACACCAAGAGGATTACTGACCTCAAACAGATGACTTATGCAGCCCAACTAAAGAAACTCCAGCTGTACTTGGTTGCATACCGCGTACTCAGAGTTGATCTCTGCTTGACATACAAGGCCCATGTCCAACCCATTATTGCTGGATATGCTCCACCTAAACAAAAGCCCATGAGAGCCACATGGTCTAGGGATATAAACCTAACCACAACTATAACTAGGATGTGCTGGAGGGATAGATTCCTGACCTGGAGACTCCCCATGCTTTGGAACATGATTCCAATGTACATCAGGCAGGGCCCCTCACTAGCACTCTTCAAGAGAATCCTTGATGGGTGGATGGGAGACAGACATGTACCCCAGTGATCACTGCAGTGGCTCTGCTGGACAGAGGAACTAATGGCTCTGCTGTTCAGAGGCACAGCAAACTAACCTAAGGGGGTAGCGGAAGCCGACACACTCTAGCTAGGCTTATAAATACCCTTGGGCAGACAGCCTAGTACCTACCTATGAACTTATTACATGTCTTATGTACATGGATAGTTAACTAGTTCTTCCATTTTACTTTGCTATCATGCTGATAAACTGTCAGGTGACTACAAGTCATATGTATCCTGTTATTGTGTATTGTAAATGCCAATAGACATAACTAATGTTTGCTTAACATAACAGTAATGCTAAGTAAAATATAATACATATCTGCCTACAATACTGTACATTACACAGTTATTGGCACAATATCCCACAATGCAAATCATAATTGCACAGTAGGCCCACCTTCAACATGTTATTCTCAGTAATACACCCATACATATGCCTACTGTTACAATATATCAACATATACTATCCCCTGTTATAGCATGTACCTGTTGGACCAACCCTGCCACTAACAGCGGCTGGAGAGTAATTGTTGGGTTCAAAGCCCTTGTATAGTATCCCTTGTGGTGTATGAGGTGTTTGCCTTGTGACCTACAGCAGTACACACATAAATATTACAAGCATTACTATGCTCAACAATACATCACTACAAGATAACTGTTTCCACTATATGCATTGCGTACACTTTAATTATTACAGAACAGGGACTACATACACAGACATACTGAGTGTTCCCAAGGTACATAAGGACATTAATGACCCTCCCTTACGTGCTATAGTGTCTGCAAATGGGTCAATTACAGCACCTTTAGCAAAATTTGTGGATGTGAAGGTGAAAGGGATAGTCTTAAATAATGTTAACAATTTTAAGGACTCTTGGAACTTTTTGAAAAAATTAAAACCCAATTTATATGATGATGAACTGGCTTTTGGGACACTAGACGTAGTTGACCTGTTTACTAGTATACCACACGAAGTAGGCTTGGAGTGGTTTGAAGAGATGTTGATAGGATATAAGGAAATTACCCACAACGAATTTAGGACCATTTTGGTACTAATGGATATGGTACTAAAAAATAATTTTATCTTTTTTCAAGGTGAATATTTTAAACAAGAGAAAGGAGTAGCCATGGGGGCACATTGTGCCCTTACTTATGCTAATATAGTTATGACTTATTGGGAGAATGAATATTTATTAAAGTCCCCTTTTAAATGTTATTGGACATTATATGGAAGGTTTTTGGACGACCTTTGTTTTTTATGGAGGGGGAATTCAAACAAGTATGATGAATTCGTGGAATACCTCAAAGGTACAACAGAATTTTTTGATTTTACCTACCAATTTAATGAACACGAATTAAATTATTTAGATGTTAATATAAGGAAGAGAAATGGAAATTTTGTGTCCAGAATACATAGAAAGGAAACTTTCTCAAACTCTTACCTGCATTACACCAGTGCCCACCCATTGCATCAGAAGAGGGGGGTAATGAAAGGGCAATTAGTTAGACTGTGTAGGATGACCTCGGAAGATGATACCTTTTCAGGAGAGGTATTGAAACTAAAAGAGTTGTTTTTAAATAGAGGTTACCCTGGTGAGTTGTTTGACAAAATTCTGAAGGAAGTATGGGATGAAAGGAAGAATAGATTTGCCCCTATTTTGGGGAAAACTTCCCCTGAAAAAGGTAACGATGACAAACCGACGACTGGAGTAGTTAATAATTTTAATCCAGGATTTGTCTCCACCTATGATGGACAGTCTACTGTGGTGAGAAGGATAATAGACAGGGAATGGGACAATTTTTCTAAGGTCTCTGATTTGAAACACATATTTGATGAACCTTTAACATATACCTACCGTAAGGGGAGTACCATAAAGAACGTGTTGGAAAGGGGTTGTAACAGGCTTAAAGAAGGAAGGTCAACAAGGGTTAAGAAAGGATTGTACAAATGTGGGAGGTGTAACTATTGTGCTTACCTTAAAACAGGTGATTCCTTTTACCTGGAAGCCAGGAAAAAGAAATTACAGTTAAATACCTACGTTAATTGTGATTCCAAAGGGATTATTTGTTTAGTTACCTGCAATGAATGTGAATCTTTTTACGTAGGTAAATCTGAGAGGAAACTAAAACAAAGAATCTATGAACACCTGTATGAAGTTAGAAACAAATGTGACAACAACGCATTGTACAAATACAGTTGGACCTGTAAAACAAAAGGGTTTCAGTTTTTTGTTCTTGAGGTGGTCCCCTTGGATCCTAGGGGAGGGATGTGGGAGACCCTAGTGGAGTACAGAGAATTATACTGGCAGCTAACTTTGGAAGCTAATAGACCTCCGGGTCTGAACGATATGATATCTTTAGCACCAGTATTAAAACTTAGATCTGCCAAACTTTAAAAGCCCTTAACCCTGTGTGTGGTTTACATTAATTTAATTTATTCAATTATTACACATACACATTTTGGACACAAGAGGGAGTCCTAAGTCTTTCATAATTCAACAGTTTACATTTTATATTTATTGTTTTATACTTCTTGTTAAAATATTATGGTTTTAATAAGTGACCTTGTACAACACTTAGGAGAAATGCAAAGTTTTAATGCAACCATGTATTTTAGTAGTTTATTATATATTTATATTTTTAAAAAGAGCACTAGTTTACCACTAATTGTTTTCAGTTTCTTATTGGATGTTGGAGGGATATTATTGTATTTAAACAGGCTGTGTGTGATGTTTTAGCCATCTGAGGAAGTTGATGATGAAAACGGACACTGTATATTATGCGTTTATGTACATTTTCATTAAACAGAGTTTCTACTATTGAGCGTGCCTCTAACTTGGTGTGTGGTGATACTACAGTGGTTATCAGTCTTCTTTTCACCATTTGATCCGTTTTTTTTGGATTATGAGTGTTCTACATACCTTATTAGTAACCCGAGGTGTCGTTGACTGTTATTTCAATCTTTTTCAGTTTGTGTTTCAATCTTCTTTGTAATGTTCTGCTGGAATATACAGATGGTTTGAATGTGTGACAAGCCATCCTTTTATAGTTAAATATCGGTAACATGTGCTGTCCTGACCACCAATTGGCGTTCCAAAGTAGTTAATTACATGCACATCAGCTGTGTAGCTACTCCATTAATCAATACCATGGCAACAGTGGTGTATAACTGAGTACTCCACTTGCCTTACTTTCGAGGAAGACAGCCTGGATTTGTTGCTTGTGATGTATTGCAACAGCTATATGGAGACAGACAGAGATATGTTAGCTTCATGACTTCCGTGGATTGTGTGTAATGGCTAGAAGATGTTGTTCAACATGTGAGTACAGCTGTTATATTTCAGAACATTGCTACTTATGAAGGTTTGTTTATACCTGATACTTCTGCAGATCTTTCAGTCTGGCAAGGATGTTTGAGCAGCTCAAGGCTGTATGGCTATGCATAAAATGTTAGGTGGTTTACAGTGTGCTCACCAGACATCTTTGGTTTGGTGTACATGTGTATCATACTGTGCTGTTAGTCAGTAATTGATAACACTTCCTGATGTACACACAACCCTCTGAAATGGGATTAGTGCAAACAAACCCTGTAACATCAGCAGCTGTTCCATTGTATAACAGCAACTATTTCACATAGGGCCATGCTAGTGGGTCTCTGACAAGGTATGTTAAGGCTTCTGCAGATGTCGTACAGTGAGTGAATGATTTGTGATGTTATTATAGTTTGCATTGTAATTGGTTCGGGTGTGGAGGAGATGTTGGTGGGTGTACATAGCAGATGCAGGTGTGTAGGAACTACTTTTATACATATTCGATATGTGTGTGATGGTTTCTTCACTATTTGAACACCTATCCTTTAGTGGACTAATACTATGGTAATTGCAGTCTGGTTCATTAAGGCACTGTTAATTGGTTCCTGTATAGCATGTAGGTGATGTTAGTCCTTGAATCCTTTCGCCAATACATCGGAATGTAATAAAGTGTTGCTACATGAAAACTGCCTGTGTATTTCTGTCATAGGTAGTTTCAGTCATTGGAGTTGTGTTGGTGGCTGACCCTCTTTGGCTAGGGTTGCCACCTTTTCAAATGGCCATAGTGGGACATTTTCAGGACACACATTAGATTTTACAGGCCGACACAAAGGTTAGAACTTTACTTTTTTGCCTTAATAAAAGCTTATTCTTGTAGCAGTTTAGTTGCTTATCCTGTTTCTTGTAACATGTAGGTATTTTAGATACAGAAATAACTACTTATGCAACTATTACATTACATATGGGGCATAATTATGTCCTACAATCTCAGGATATTTGGCATTTTTAATATTTTTGGTCAGGATACAACCACACAAAGAGGGACTGCCCCTCGAAAAGTGGGACAGGTGGTAACCCTATCTTTGGCTTATGTCCATAGCACATATTTGTAATAGTGTATAGGCATATACTCTCCATATCCTTTTGTTCATAAAGTTTGATCATGGCGGAATGTGTGATTGCTATGGTCCATGTTATACTCATATATGAACACTTCAACCGCTGTATACGGGATACCTATGGATTCCCAAACGCACACAGTTCTGACTCCCACAGTACCGGGCCCAGACTTCCAAACCCCACATTACCGAACACTCAAACTTGTGACAGTCAAACTCGCGAAAGTAACACAAACATGGAACACACACACGCACACACAGACACACTGCTACCCACCACATCCAAACAAACCATCCTAGACTATGCATGAACAGGTGGGCAAGCCCCCCTACACCCCCCATGTGGGTGTCTGCACCCCCCACACCCCCCAACTTTAATATTCTACCTCCGAGATCGCACAAACAGACGCACAAAGCAAACCCACACCCACACATTACAGCCACTCAGGAACACACACCACACTCAGAACACACACTTACACACACTACAGCCCTCAGAAACACATTTACACACAGTAACCCACCTGAACCACAACACCAGAAGCACTAACTAAATGTCCCTTAATATCGAGATTTTAAAGCTTGCGCTTCTGGTGTTTCGGTACTGTGGTCTTTCAGTCTTTAAGCCTCGTGATTACGCGTGTAGGTATGTCAAGCATTCGGTATTTGGTAGGTATCACATTTATATGTACCTCCATGGTTGTGTAGATGTTGTTAACCTAACTATATAGCTACATATATATGTATATCCCTATATATAGACATATATCTCTCTCTCTCTCTCCTTCTCTCTCTCTCTCTCTCTCTCTCTCTATATATATATATATATATATATATATATATTGATTTATACATATAATATATATATTTATATATACATATATATATATATATATATATAAATATATATTTATATAGCATACACCTTTCATTGGGTACATGGCGGTTTATCCTATTTCCACACAATCTTCCCTTTTGTGTTTTAACCTGTCAGAATACACACCTGCCATTGGTATATCTCAGGTAGCTTAGTGGTAGGTTATTGTGAAGATTGAGTACATGGTTGTGTGTTCTAATCCTGGCAGTGGTCATTTTACCTCTCAGAGAAGGCACTTGTAGTGCAAGGTGATTAATGCACATTTCAGCGGTTGTGGGCGGCTTTGCCTGTGATCTGCGTGATGTGCAGCAAAGGTTAAACCTGTGTGGCGCTTATCCATGTAGTCATGTTTAAGTGCCGCTTACCAGCACAATAACCCACTAATGTTTGCATAAAAGTGCTTTAATAACCTGCATCAAACATCCCTTATTTGGGACCTCAAAATGACATAACAACCTTTGCAGGTCTCTAACTTTATTGGGATTTGAAACAGGACTGCACAGATATTATGCAAATGCTGTAGCCATTACACTACTGACATTAATGTTCCTTCTGCCTATTTCCTATATCCATGAATCCTATGTGTAAGCTTGGCTACACAACAGGCGGAGCCACCCACACTGAGTGAGCTTCTCGAAATACCGACACATACCCAGTGAGCTTCTAGAAATACCGACATAACACATGAATTGAGAGACTATACATTAACATCCTAACTACATTTGGCATGGCCCCTCACTGACACACTTCAGGGGAAACCTTGATGTGTGACTGGCCAACAGTATATACACCCCTGGGATCATGTGTCCCAGAAACAGATAGCCATGGTGTGGGGGAGCCACTCCAGTTTTATAGCTGCTAGACCTGTTGGGGAAATTGAATGCTGTTGGGTTGTCATGTTAACATGCCCTTTTGAGATCACTATGTGCCCCTATCACCCTATAGCACCCCAGTCTTCAACAGCTTCCAGCAACTCTGCCTGGAATCACTTCATTGGCAATGCTTGACAGAGGCTCAGTTACTTCATCAATGGTGCAGGTAAAGCCACCACACTATAGCTATGCTTCTAAATGCCCTTAGGCAGATAGCCTACTACCTATCTGTGAACCTCTACAGTGCAGGCCATCTCCAGCATCATATGTGATTATACAGAGTTTTCTGATCACAATATACAGTGTAAAATCACCATGCAGTCAGACAACAGTTAAGTACAGCAATAGCATACAGACTACTGATACATAATCACTCCAAAAGCCTATCTTGGAAGCTAGTGGACTTGTATAGGTTTCCGGCTTTGCATTGCTTACAAGTAGGTTACCTACAGGAAATATGGGACACAAGCACAGATGGGAAACATGCCTGCAAGAATGCCATACCGACTTGCATGTGTCAGCCTAAGGTTCTGAAATGCTGGGCAAGGCTATTGGCACCCCCATGGTGCTGTTTTTAGACAGGTCTCAGAGGTGAATCTCACCTCCATGAACTGCACAATAGCAAAATCAATGAGGGTTAGGCTACTCAACACCGGGAGTAGTACTCACAACATGCATGCACTCACAGCACCCCTCAGTATGGACAACATCTACATCTGTTCTGTGACTGGGACCTGTGTAAGGCTCCTGTGAGCACACCGGCACTACCGAACTACAACCCATAACACACATTTCAGCCACTGAACATGAACTGGCACAGACATGGAGGGGGTGTATCCATATTCATTGGGGATATCTACACCTCCAAGTTAGTTGGGCAGCATGATACCTCTGTGATCATCCATGTGCAGATAACATCAGCCACGACTGCAATGCAAACTGTGAGCTGCTACAGATAACCCTCCATGACCCAGGAGCACCACTACAACTATCTGGAGACAGTGGTAAACGTGACAGTCCTACCAGACACACATTTATTGGTCAATGTTGGCTACTCTACACTTAACTGGATAACCTACTCGAGTATTTACTTCCAGGCCCAGCACTTCCTGGGATTTATCACCTCATATGGCTTGTATCAGTTGGTAGACGGACTAACGAGAGGTGAAAACATACTAGAAGTGGTAATTACTTACATGTGCAACAGGTGTACTACAGCAGAGGTAAACCGGTCACTGTTTAGATCTGACCATGAAATATTCACTGATGATTTCCACTCTTAACCATCTCCCCCACCCAAGGAACACACAGTGAATACCTTTGCTACAACTAAATTCACAGTACTAATGACAGAGGTGGGAGGGTTCACAGCCCCCATGCTCAGGGATGACACTGCTCAAGATACAGACAGAATTACAAATGCACTCTATAAGCACCTACAAAGATGTATGGGTCTTGCCATCAATGGTAAACCAGGACTCGCTACTCCTACATAAGGACACCAGTCTGCTGAACCCCTGCATTATACAGGCTATACAACAGAAGTAGGACAGTAGTCCAGAACAACAGCAAATCACAATACATGCAGACATCCGTGACCAGTATTAGCAAGATACTTATGTTACTGATGTAATCATCCAAGGCTGACATCCACAGATAAATAGGCATGGATTCGGAATAAGACCACAAAGGCTTCTTTGGCTATGTGAAGGAGCTAAGCAGTAACACACAGATTTGCACTGTGCTGGTGCAATATTGCACTGAATATACTGACCCTACTGATAACACCAACGCACTTGATGATACATTCGGAGCAAGCTTCACCCCCTACAGGGCCCACAACAATACCCAAAATGTACAGTATTCCGGACATCTGAGACATACAGGTGGTAATGGCCTTTTCAAATGGCATGACAGATTGTCAACGGAGGCAGATGGTGTCCCAGACTGCATCCTGCAGACACTACAAGACAAAGTGACCCCCCGCCTAATATAGCAATTCAACATCAGCCTCTACACAGGCTACACGGCCATTCACTGGCACATGGCAACAGCTATTCCACCCCACCAAGGTGGTGACACAACTGACCATGGTAACTGCCACCCCATAAGCCTGAGTAGCCTGATCTGCACGGCTATGGAGCACATCCTCATTGCACTCATTAACATAGACAATGGTAACCTCCAGACACTTGACCCAACCCAGGTCAGCTTGATTGAGTGCAGATCATGCCTACTGAACCAGTTTGACATCTTACAGTCACCTAGACTTTAGGTGTGGGGTGTGGTAGTTCACACATACTACCTGGACCTCGCCAAGGGTTTTGACACCATTCCCCAATCAGGTATTATTTCTACACTCACCAGCCAGTACATACACCCATACATCACAGGTTGGTTTGCCGATAGGCTTACTCAGAACCCACATGGTAAGCCTAGCAGCCTCCAGATCCAACTCTTGACCAGTCATAACTGGTGTCCCATAGTACTCAGTCCTGGCAGCCCTATTGTTTGCAATATATTTCTCAGAGGTATGGGCTAACACAGGTGGACTACAGCAGGCCATATTTGGCAATTACTGCAGACTGGGAGCCATAACTGACAGTCCAGCTGTCATAGACGTCCTTCAAGGGGCCTCACATAGACCAGCACAGGGTGTCAGAGTCATGGCCTCCAGCTAAAGGCCACATATTGCATGGTCATTCCATTTTGGGAAACTACACACACACATATTAACATATAAGTGGCAGACACTATAACTCAGATGATGTAATGGGTATGTGGAGACTACATTAGATAGTGATCTCTCCTTTGACGATCATATCTGCGAAGTAGTTAGGACATCCGTCTATGTAGGCTATCTGATTACTTAAGGGTTCACATCTAAACAGACTGAGGTTATTGTGCCCCTTTACTCATCACTCATCAATCCCATCACTGAGTATGATAACCCATTTTGGATGTACCGCAGAAGACACATCCAACAGCTGGAAGGGCCACGAATGTACCTTGCCAAGAGGGAAAATGCCCTTAGACATGTGTCCTATGCTGCCAGACTGCATAAACTCTTGCATTACTCAGTGGCATCTCGTTTACTCAGAGATGATATTTGCTGGCCAACAATGCCGTGTCCAAGTCAGGCTTAATGGATATGCTCCACCTATGGGAATCCATGTCACAGTGAGCCACACACTGTAATGAGCTACACCTTGCCACAACCATAACTGGAAGATGCTGGAGTGACAGATTCCTGTCACTGGCACTCCCTATGCTTTGGAACTACATCCCTAATTACATTATATGGAGCCCCTCACGAACACTCCAGGGAATCCTTGTAGAGTGGGTGCAGAACAGTGGATACACCCCAGGGATCCTGCAATTAGCTCTGCTCCACAGAGGGACAGTTAGCTAATCAATGGGGTGGTGACAGCAGACTCATTTTGGGTAGGCTTATGAATGGCCTCGGGCAGTTAGTCATGTACCTACCTATGTACCTATGAACCTATACATGCAGTATCAACACATGCTGATAGCTTAATTTACTGTTCAGGTATTGACTTCCTTTGTGCCAATGGCAGTTGTGTGTACAATAGTTGAGGGCTGCCTCTGTAGGATGCACACAGTAGGCCACCTAAACATGACAATTTACAGGTGGTCGTGTGTGTGTGTTACATCCATGTTTATTGTGTGTGCAGGAGGAGAAGGGTGTCAGTCCGTAGGTGCCTACACTGTCAGTGTGTGTGCTATACGTTCCCTGTTTGCCAAGGCATGGGCATACTGGGCATGCCTCCATCTGCCTACTGGGGCTGGCACAGGGTGTTCATGGTCTGAGTCCCTCTGTGCCTGTGGGGCCCTTGGTAATGGTGGTAGGCTGTGAGGGCCTTCACCATTCTGTCCCTGCTGCAGCTGTTTCCACGGGATGATATTGTGTAGCATGGCACATACTATGAAGATGTGGGCACACATGCCTGGAGAGTACTGCAAGGCTCCACCAGATATGTCCAAGCAATGGATCCATGATTTCAGCTTCCCAAACACATGCTCTATGATGCTTCTGGTTTCTGCATGTGCCTCATTATGGTTTTCTTGCATGGGTGTGTGTGCATTTCTGATGGGAGTCATCATCCATGGTTCCAGTGCATAGCCAGCATCCCCTACCAGGTGGCCATATGGGATGTCCCCCCTGGAAAATACCTGATACAGCTGTGAGGCATGCCAGATGTGGGAATCGTGATAGCTTCCAGGGCTGCCAGCACACACATCCATGATAATGCCCTAGGCATTGCACATGACCTGGCAGTTGATGGAGGGTATCCCTTGCGGTTCATGTAGTGCCTACCCTGCTCACTGGGTGGTGACTTGATGTGTATGTGCATGCAGTCTATTGAACATAGTACCTCTGGGTAGTATGCCACACAGTGGAAGAGATGCATATTGCTGGCCAACTCCTCCTGCGTTCTGGGGAAGTATATGTGCTCATTGGCATGTGGTAACATGGCATCCAGGAACTGGTGGATTACCCTGGATGCTGATGGCTGTGAGGTCCCCATGATATCCTCAGTTGGCCTTTGAAAGGTGCCTGTGGCTAGTATTCTCAAGCTTACAAATACCTTCGTGTCCACTGGGATGGGTTCCCCTTTGTTATTTCTGGCTCTGATGCATGGCCAGCACAGCTCAACAAGTTGCTGTATGGTGTCCCTGTCCACCCTGTAATGCTCTAGTATCTCCAGATCATGTAATCCCTGGCAGGTTACCCTGGGTTTGAACACTCTTCTCCTCCTCTGGTGCCTGAGATGGTTGTCAGCATCATCCTCTACACCACCATCAGTCTCCAACACATGCTGATGAATCAAAGATATGGCAGCCCCTAACATGTACATATTAAAAGTTCCCTGTCTGTATACACCAATGGTGCAGAGTGTCTAGGAATACACAAGTGTGTGTGAGGTGCTTTCACACTTTATACTATTGCGCTATGGCTGCTGTTGGTGTAATTGGATGTATATGTGCAATTCCAGCTGCAGGGTATCTTAATTATGGGTTTTACAGCAGGTACTGCTATTGTGGGGCCTTTGGTGTTGAATTACGCTTGGCTGCCGTGATTCATCTATTGCCCTTTACTTCACTTTTCAACCCGATTTCCCTCCCATTGTCAGGCATGCATCCAGCTGCCGGCTTTCTTGTTTTGTACTTTCTAAACCCAGGATTGTGCAGCAAAATGTGTTATGTAGCTGATCTAATGCAAGTTTGCTTTGTTCTGCTGTGACAGTTCTTTTTTCTTTGCAGTACGGCACCTCCCCTTTCCTGTTCTGCAGGTAGCTGCTAGCAGCCTTGTTAGCTGTTGTCAGTCGGCCACTATGGGTTCCTAAGTGTTAATTACTCATGTGTACTCCAATTACCATGCGGCAGCATTTCCTTATTGTCTTCCTGTATCCTTCCTGTTTCAGCTGTGGTGCTCACCGCACACAGCTGTTTACTGGGTTTCGAGCACGTTTTCATCCACGTTCACATGCACTTTCGGTTACCTTGTGTGCTCTCAGCTAAGCAAAGCTATGGCTACTTCCACACCCCTATCCTGTGGCTTTGCTTAGCAACAGGCAAACCAGATTAGCAATGCTCCAATGTGCTTACAGCTAAGATGGTGCACCCCTCTCTTGATGTAATCTTTATCTCCAGGCCACACCTCGGTGTTGTACTGCTATGCTGTGAGGTACATCCTTACACCGGCGGGGATTTTGCAATTCAGTATTACTTGTCTCATTTGCATGGCATTGACTACTAATTCCTAGTTACCTCACAGAACACTGTCAAAGACCCTTAGCAACCCTTGTGCCATGGTTTGGGTGTAGCATGCGTGCCATTGACTATTATGGGGAATTCATGAAATGTGTTACATTGCAGTTTTATTACATATAAATATATCTTCATTGTGATCCCATTTGCACAACGATGCACTGCAATTTTACTTTGCATTAGTGTGGCCATGACATTAAATGTTCTTTTTTATGTGTTGTGTATTTTTTTTATGCCAATGGCTATATATTTAGCCATTGGCATATATTAACAGTATAATACGTGAGTTTGGTCCGCTGTCATGGCTCCGATTTTATGTTTGAAAAAATGTAAACCGTTTTTTTTCGGTTTACATTTCTGCATGCTTACGGTACATCTGCACCACTTCATGAATCACTATATACCTTCATTTGCATGCTACACTGCTGTGCATGGGGTAATTAGCATACATGCACCGGGAGCTGTGCAGCTGTGGCGTACGCAGGTAGTACACGTGGAAACAGCTTGTACCTGAATCGCTCGATGGAAATATTTGGTGTTAGATCGAGACGCTGTGCTTGGTGGAAGCTTCATGAATCCCAGGGTCTATATATTGTTACCATTATGCAAGACTCCCAGAATTTCCAGGTAGACTATATTCAAAAAAAATAAGAAAGCAATTAGAGGAAAGAAAAATACTTGCACAAAAAGCTATTAAAAGCTTTAAATACAAATTTGTTTTCATTACTACAACAGATTCATGAAAAATACTATATAGACTAAGAAACTTTGGGCCATTTGGTAAAAGAAGCGACTAAGGAATTGCAAAATATAAAGAAGAAAACCTAGAGATTTTTGAAAGGTTTAAAAAAGAAACATGGACATGGGAAAGAAAGAGAGAGATCTGATATGGTATAATATTTATGCAAATGAGAAATCAATCAAAAAAACAGCTCTAAAAATATTTGAAGAAAAATACAGGCAAAGGCACTCAGATATGGAAAATTTCACAATACAAAAATAAGATCACAAAGAGAGAACACAGAACCGAAGATTAGTTAAGGAGATGTTAAACAATACATGCTGAAGTTATTGAATACCTGCAAAGTGAAGGATTTAGTGTAGACAGTCTAACATAGGTTATGTCACATCATGATGGAGCAATAAGTTCCCAAAGTCAGGAGAAACAAGTGAAGTGGGAGACATCTGAAGAAGAAATATGGACATGAGAAAAAAAAGAGATTTAAAATAGTGCCATATTTAATGCAAATGAAAAAACAAAACTAATCAATACAAAAATACAGCAGCAAAGATATTTGAAGAAAAATTCAGGCAAATGTATCTGGGTATCGAAAACTTTACAATACAAAAAGTAAGAAAACAAAGTGGGAAGTAGAAAAGGGCATTAGTAATGGAGAAGTTAAAGAAACAGAAATTGAAGTTATGGATTATCTGTGAAGTGAAGGATTTAGTGTAGAAAATCCAGCTTTGGTAATATCACAGCATGATGGAAGAGTGAGTCCCCAAATTAAGGAAAAACAGGTGGAACGGGAAGCATCTGATCAATTGCCACATGAATATACTCTGGAGCCTTCAGTAAGAAACTTGTACAAAAGTTCAATTGGAGTTGCAAATCAAGGGAAGGAACAGGAAATGGTGGCAACTCTGATGCAGTCAATGTTGTGGAGTGACAGGGCAGAGAGATCCCATATGATTGAGCAATGTATAACACAGAATGCAGCTGAAGAAAATATGTCACAGGAAGATGTTCTGGAACTTTCTGTAGAATGTTTCCAGGAAATTGAGAATAAAGAATGTGCCCTCAGTTTAGAAGGAAAAGGTTTAAGAGAAGAGTTGCTTGATTTGATAGAGATGGATAGACATATTAACATTGATGAAAAAATAGGTAACAGAAAATCAATAAATGTTAGAAAACTGATAAAACAAATTAACACTGTAATCAAGACTATTAACAGAAATCCACATGATATAACAGAAGTACATAAGATATATTATTGTACAACAAAATTAATAACAGATAAAGTCTTACCACAAAAATACAGGGCAATAAGGGAAATGAAAGGAAGAAATCTAATGCCATCATGGAAGTTTTGAATAGAGAAAACTATAAAGCAATTAAGACAAGAAATATCACTGTTAAAAGAGTATAGAAAAGGTAACAAATTAAAATGTTAGAAAGATAGATGTGATAAAAGCAATGCACAGCATTAGAACAGACTAAGATCTATCATGCACTATTTCAAGCAATAAACTAAAGATATCAGCACAGGCAGTAAAACTTAGAATATATGCAGATAAATATAAAAGAAAAGTAGAAAATAAGCAATGCATTAATGATCCAAAAAAAGTTTCATGAAGAATTGTAAAACAAAACAAAAGGAATAGAGACACTAACAAAAAGAAAGGAATAGACACATTTTGGAGAAATATCTATGAAGACACAGTGGAACATAAAGATGCTGAATGGACACAATAAGTAAACAAAACAGTAAGAAGTTCAAATGTACAGGATGTGAAATGGGATGAAAAAACGGCTAGAGAAATTCATACAAAATTAAGAAAAGCTCCTACATGGAAAACTCCTGGCTCAGATGCAGTACATAACTTCTGGCTAAAAGCATTAACATCTTTACAAGAAGAATTAGCCCTGAGTAAGAACTACTAATATGCACATTCCAAACACACACAACCTTGTTAATAACAGGGATAGCAATACTCCTCCTTAAGAGTGATCCTAAAACCTATAGACCAATAACTTGCCTTTCTTAATGTATAAACTGTATATTGGAATTGATGCCGACAGAGTTTATAGTCTTTTAGAAGAAAACTCAATCATGACAATAGAACAAAAGGATAACAAAAAAAGTTGTATGGAACAAAGGATGACTTGTTGTTATAATGGAGAATTATAAAAAAGGGGAAAATATCTAAGTATGGCATGGATAGAATACAAAAAAAGCATTTGACCACATCCCACATTCATGGATGAAAGAGTGTTTATAGATGTATAAGATACACCCTACATTGATCAATTACATTACAGTGACCATGAAATAGTGGCAAACAACTTGGCAGCTAAGACATGACAGAGAATAAATTATTATTCCAGGAATAAAAAATTCAAAGGGAAATATTTCAGAGTGACTCTTTATCAGTGCTGCTCTTTTGTCTTGCCCATAACATATTAAGCTGTCTACTTAACACATTAGGTCATGGTTACAGTTTGGCTCCCAGAAAACAGCAAGATGTAAAGACTTTTCATCTTCTTTTTATGGATGATTTAAAACTGTACAGTTCATCACACGAGGAGCCAAAAGCACAACTGCAAGTGGTCAAAACTTTCTCAAATGACATAAGAATGCTATTTGGTCTTGATATGTGTGCAAAAGCAACCTTGAAAGCAGGAAAGCTGCAGCACCAAGAAAACATCAGTCTGGAACAGGAATGTGATAAAAAGGAACTTGAGCAGGAGGGAATAAAAAAGTTCTCACTGAACTAGACTTGAAGGATCAAAAATAAAACATGAACAAATGCAAACAAAACTAAGTAAGAAATGCTTTAGAAGACTAAAATTAATACTGAAAACAGTTCTGACATCTAAGAACAAAGTCCAAGCTATAAACCAATGTGTTCTTCCTGTTCTAACTTACAGTTTTAGGGTGATTGACTGGCCCTAAAAGGTATTGATTGGTTTTATTTTTTATTTTACATTTGTTAACTGGGAAAGTCCAGCTTCAAACAAATCAATTTTCAGTGGAGGCCCAGGGAGAAATGCTCCAGACGCATGTCTTTGCAACGTGGGAGGAAACCGGAGCAACTGGAGAAAACCCACACGAATGCAGGCAGGACATGCAGACTCCACACAGAAGGCACCCCAGCCAAGAATCTATTCAGAGAACCTCTTGCTGTGAGGCGACAACACCACTGCTGCACCACTGCACCGTCCAGATATTCATAGGACAGGAAAACAAGAAAAATTCTGTACACATAAAATAATTTATGAAAATCAGTGTATATCAAGATTATATATTCCCCTTTCTGAAGGAGACATGGGCCTCCTCAAAATTTATTACATGTATAGATCTGCAATCGTAGGACTGCATAATATCTGCTGACTTCACCAGATCCAAACATAGTAAAGGTTTTACAACATGAAGTGATCAAGTCTAAAATTACTTTCCTGCTTAGTTTGCCAGAAGCCTTCAAGCGGGAATGGAAATCAAACTATAAATAAATAAAAATCAGGCAGCAACTGAATGTGTCAACCCCCCCCCCCCCCAAAAAAAAAACAAAACAAAACAAAGTGTAGAAGGTGAGTGAAGGAGCAGATGAGATGACAAGAAATGTGGAAAAAGCATAAATATAGTTGCAAGTACAGAAAACTCCTGGAACAACCTCATGTTGACCAGGATCTGATGCAAGAATGGTAAAGGAGAAGTGAATTTAAACCAAAAGACAAATGGTTAATATTGGAGGCTCAGGATAGTGAACCACATAGACAATGGTGTATAAAGTCCATTGAACATGTCAGAAAAACAGACAATGCAGGTTGTGTAAAACAGACTTGGAAACAGTCAAACATCACATTGCTACATGTGATGCACTAATGGTAGAGGGCCTATATACTGATAGGCATAATAATGTGGAAAGACTATTGCATTGAGGATTGTGTAAACATTACAATATTGAAGTAGATGAGAAGCATTGGAAACTGAGACAGAAAGTATTATAGAGAATGATAAAGTTTAAATCACAGGGGATGACCCATTGCCAATAGTCCAAAAAATAGATATGAGAATAACAGATATAGTAGTCCATGAAAAGAAGACAAAAGTAGCATTGACCAGTGAAATTGATACACCCAGGGGTTACAGTGTTTTATGTACAGAGAGATGAAAAATGATAAAATACCAGGATCTGCAAGACGAAATGAGGGCAATGTGGAAGAAGGATACCCAGACAGTTCCAGTATAGTAGTAGAAGCAATGGGTCTCATAAAAAAGAATTTAGTGTCCTATTTAGATATGCTACTGATGCATTTAACTCCATATGAATTGGAGAAGGAGTCAGTTCTGAGCATGTGGGTAATACAAAGAGCACTTTGGGCTAACAATACAGACTGAAACAATACTAATTTCACAGACTTTAATCATACTTTGACTTAGGAATGGGATCCATTCCCACCATGGTATTAAAAACCCAAAATACTTGGAGAAATTTAAAAAAGCAAAAACTATCCTATGTTGGAATTACTCAATCATTTCTATCATGGTTTCTCATCTATTTAACTGGCCAACAACAAGTACTTGATATAACAAGAATTTTCCTCTCTTGCCAGTCACTGTAGGAGTCCCACAGGACTCAGTTCTAGGACCACTCCTATTTGACACATTTACAAGCAAGCCAGACATAGTTATCACTATGCCTCAAATGAGCAATAAGCAGATCATTCCACACTTAAATGCATGGCACAGACCCTCTCACAACTACAAGTAACTCTCTTTCGCCACAATTGAAACCTAGTTAGCAAATTCTCATCAAGAACTTAATCCCAACAAAATCAAACTAATGTTTTTTTTTGCATCAAAAACTACACAGGACTAAGATCCTCTCTCTACTTATCCACTAATACCAGAATAGAAATGATACCACAAACAAAACTGCTTGGAGTACTAACTGATGTAAAACTCAAGTCTGATCGACATATATCACAAGGCATCAAAAACGCACATGAAACTAGATCCCCTCTGTAGGATAAAACCATATCTTACCTACGTAACTAGACAATTAATAGCCAGAACCTCTCAACTCTGCTGTATGCCTCATTTATTCTTTTCAGCATGAACAAAACAGATAAACTAACACTAGAAGCATGTTACAGCAAAATCTAAAAATTCACTACAAATACCCCATGCTGGCACTGCAGTAAGAGAATTACACTGGTTAGAATCACCTCTCTACCTAACATTCTCCAAACATATCACAGCTAATAAACCTACATACATGCCACAAAAGTGCCCAGCACTCCAAAATATACTCCAGCTCTACACTAATAAAAGAAATTAACATCAACCAACAAATCCCTCTTTCTGGTTACCAAATCCTACAATGCAGCTGGTGACTCTCTCTCTCTACTCTAATTACATCTCCGAAATATGAAACTTTATTTCTCACCAAATCAGCAAGATACATAAACTACCCATCTTTAAAAACCGACTCAGACAACACCAGAACATTAACTAGCTATGCATTAGTCCAAACCCGGCTAGATCTCCATAACTTACCACAATGTTCCAAACCTGGTAAGGTCCCAAAAACCTTTCACAATTTTACCTGTTATGATAACTGTTTCTATCACGTTCTACCCTATATCTCACTTAATCCTTGTTTTCCCCCTTAACTCTATCTACTAGCCCACATCATACTCAGCTTCTTGTCGATGTCTTTTTTCTCTCATATCGCTCACTTTATTCTAATCCCTACATTTCTCTGCTAAAGCCACACATTTTCCCAGTCTCTAGCTATCTCCATGATAAACCTCTATGTAACACCTCTCCATATTCTTAAACAACTTTTCATACCATTATCACAAATGTCTGCAAACCTCATTCTCTACAACTCTCTTGTTTCTACAGAAACTATAAACTCCAAAATCTGCTACAGGTCATTTATTCTTTTTCACTGTACCTATTGTTGAACTACTTGAATTACACCTAAGATTGGCTAATTGTATAACGTATATTTGTGCAAGTTATGTTTGCTTTGTAGAATCATAATTAACCTTTGTTTCTACTGCTAATTATCTATAAGAAAAAAATTTAATTTTCTTTTAAACTTATATGTGGAGCATTTCTACCCGGACCTCTGCTGAAAATGGGATCATACCCAATTGGATGCCCTGGTCAACAAAAACAAATAAATAAATAAATAAAAATCCAATATATTATACACTGCACTGTGCTATGATTCATTAAAAAATACAGATGAATACTGCATAAAGAAAGGCCATTACCTGAGGTTCATAGATAAGTACATAACAATTACAGAAAATAGTAGAGAATATACTGAAAGGCCATTACTTGAGGTTCATAGATAAGTTTATAACATAATTACAGAAAAAAGTAGAGAAGGATTTATTTGATGACATCTGAAGAAATTCATACATGAGAATTCATAAATGCTCCTGTTTTACTGTTTTTTGAAGGTCCAGAAAAAACAACTGCATGACCCCATAGGGTACTCCCTTTGTTTCACAAGTGGGAAACTTTGAAAAAGAGTAGAAATGTCATTAATATTTATATATATAAATATAATTAGAAGTAGTAGCTTTACCTTCCTTTATCCATGACAGTGGACAATTTTACAAGAACCTAAGTATGTTTCTTGGCAGACTAGGCATTCTTGTAATAGCAGAGGTAATGAGTTTGTATAACTTCAGGTCATGCTGCATTTTTTGAAACTGCTATTGCTAATTATATTTATGAGTTGTTTGAATTTTTGTAATACACACCTCCTATTTTAACATGGGCATCTGTTTGTAACTGAGGGGCACAGCTATAGAAAAAAATTTCCTCCAGCCTTGCAAATCTGTTCACATGAATGCTTCTTAATTATAAAAATATATTTAAAGGCACATATTTTCTTTAAAATGTAATTTCTGACAAAAGTTGTACACCTTATTTTTTATAGTTAAAACCCGGTAGAGGAATTCAGTAAGTTTACTAATTTGAATTTTAATACAGTTGGCATCTATTTCAACCAAAAGAACCCCTGAATAGAATACTTTGATGTCCATGTTTATGTTAGGGGTGATTACACAGCTATAACCATATATGGAAAACCAGCATCAGATTGTAGCTTCCCCTTAGGTGCGAATCTAAATTCAAAGTACTTTGTCACGTCCGTATGGTACCGTGAGTTTTTTAGAGTCATACCTCTCAACCTCTTAGAGCATGAAATGTGGACAAAGCCATAAATAATGGGGCACTTTTTAAATATCGTTCTTAGAAACTTAGAAAGTTGATAGAATTACAGGTTTTGCATTAGCATGGATTTTCTGAAGGGTATGAAGTCTGAAACTGAAATATCTATCATTATTTTCTGTCTTCAGTCCTCAGTGATTTGCCAGTGATTTGCCAGAAAACAAAAATTTTATGAGAAACATAGCAAAACTATGAGGGAAAAATCTAGACATTCTGTGAAAAGCTGGACAGTTGAGAGGTATGCTCAGAGTGCAAAGAAACTATACTGAAGAACTTGATTTTAAGTGCATATCCTCTGAGATTATGGAGAGACTTAGGTCCAGGGGATGTTTAGATTATGGTTGACTCTTTATGTAAGGTGGTTCAGTGCAGAGAACTTAGTAAAAGGAGCTCCTTTAAAATATACACTTTAGAGTGACCTGATCTATAATATATTTATTTTTTCACAAAATATGTTTTTTTTCTTAAAAGATGCCAATGCAATTTTATAAGGACATTGGAATATTCTCCTGAGTGACCATTTTCTTGGCCAAATACTGTCAGATTTTCCTAAAGTCAGATTAAAGAAACTCCTCAAGTCTGATGGACCAGCTGGTCCATTCAGTCATATTTCCTTTTAAGCCAACTATTCAATTGGATTGAGAGTCATTACAGAGATGATAATGTAATATGGGCAGTTCTTTACCAATAAGACCCATCAAGGCTTCTAGGTTCAATCATTTGTTTCTTGTTTAAGAAGTGATTGTAATAAAATGCTAAGTACGATAAACAAGTCATAGATTAGAATATGAGATCTGATGTTGTAAATCTTTGTTTATTCATTACCATTAGGACTTTTCCAAGCTCGCGCCAGCCAAAAACTCTCAGCTAAGACCTAGCCATAATGCCCCTCTACTAGTTACTCCAGATCTGGTTTGCCGCATTCCTTCTCAGATGTGCTAGCCATCTCTCTCACAGCTAAGTGGAAAATTGTGATTTTTAATATAGTTTCTCCTCAAAACTGCTTATATTTTAGTCAGTTTTTAACTTTTTCTCACTGTCGCCTATGACTTACTTCTATTCCCTACCCTTTACCTTGGTAATCAAATTTCTACCATTGTTGGTACTGTCCCTCTCTCCTGCCTTTGGTAGGCCCTTCCTTTCCACTTGTGGTATTTTTTAAATACCATCATTGGTATTCTCTCACTTTTTTCTCTCTCTTCTTTTGCTTTTTTTATATTAAGATAGCCTTGTTGCCTTACTATGTCAGACAAAGCTAAGTTGGGGTTTAAACAGTGTGACAAGTGTGGGCATAAGACGTCCAACTCATTGTGTCTACTGTTTGGGCATGGACCATATTAAAGCTGACTGTGACATTTGTGCTAGTTTTAGTAATCGTACACTAGCAGAATGTAAAAATAAGCTTATTTTAAAAGGCTTGATTAAGACACCTTTTTCGGAGGTTCTATCTGGGTCGGAGGTCTCACCCCCTCCAAAGACCAAAAAACATAAGGAAAAACAGAGTCACTCGGTTCCTGCATCTCCGTCAGTTATGCAACCGAGTTGGCTCCATGCTTCTCCTGTGTCCTCGGCACAGACTTCTTCGGCACCAGGCTCTGTATCTTCTCCTTCGGTGCCATCTATGATATTCACCCCTATTTTGGTTCCAACCTCAGCGCCACTGACTTCAGTGCCATCCTTGGTTCCGACATTGGCTCCTATGACTGTACCTGCTTCAGCACCATCCCCAGCCACTGCGCTGATAGTTTCTTCTAAAGCTGAATATCTGCCAAGGACAAGATACTCTTCAACTTACAACCCTTTTTGGGGCAGAGGTTTAGCCCCTTTCTAGAAAGACCTGATTCTCCTTCAGCAGCCTCCTTTAGATCCACCAGGAGTTTTTCTGAATTAGACCTAGTGCAGGTTGTGGACCAGCTTCTGGCAGCTAGGGGACTTGCCCATTCCAGCTAGACCCTCTGCCCCTTTTGGCTCAGAATCTTTTACTACATCTTCCCCTGTTTATCCTCCTCTGGCCTCTAACCAGGTCCCAGAGATCTCAGTGCCAATGTCCAGCCTGTTGCATACTGTCTCGGCTCCAACAGCAGTTTTTCCCCTGTTGGCACTGACCACCCTTGCTGCATCAGCTCTGGTGGAGCTGATGCTCTCTCTGAGCAGTGCTTGGTCCATCTGTACCTTGGTACCTAGCCCGGTGCCTATTTTCTCACTGTTGCCATTTATGTCCATGGCTCTCATGGCTTCCATTCCTCTTGAAGCTCCTCACCTGGAGGTGGGCTCCTCAGAGCAGGGTGTGACCCCAGTTCTGAGGTTGTCCTTCTCAATTCCTGGCTCCCATCCTTCCTCGGCCGGGCCTACTTTCCAGGTGATGGAGAGGGTCCTTGCCTCCGCAGGGTTGCAGTCAGCACCAATGACATCAGCATCAGAACCCCCCCCCCCAGCATGCAGCTGTCCCAACCCCCTGTCTTGGGATCCTGGGCAAGGGAGTTGCAAGACCCCCCCCTTTGAAGCGAACCCCTTCTCCGGAGTCCTCCTCTGAAAATCCCACTGGGGAGCCACCCCAGAAGAAATGGTGCAAGAGGAAGCACCTTGATTCCCTGGAGGAATCTATCACTGAAGACACCAATTGTGATGAGGGGGAAGGGTCCTGACGGTCTCCCCCAGATGACATCTCATTTGGAGACATTCTCAAAATCCTCAAGCAGTGGGGAGGCTGGAAATCCTCTAACCTTTCTTCTGAGGAATCAGTGTTTTAGCAGGCCTTCTGTGCCTGGCCATCTACTTCCTGGGTGACCCCACCAGCAGATGACCTTGTTAAGCTCATTGTGCAGCGTGCCTGGAAGGTCCCAGACAACATCCCCTGGAGGCCAGACAAAATTTTATCTACACCTGAAGGCCAGTTTACTGGTCCAAGCAGTGGACAGTTGATTCCATGGTCATGGCGGTGGCCACCAAGAGGGAACTGGCAGAAGATAGTTCCACTGTCCATCCTCCAAACAGGGAGTCTTGGACCATGGACAGACAAAGGAAGCAGACCTATGCTTCAGCAACCTTCGCCATTCAGATGCTGAACTCTCTGGCACACTTCACTCTCCTCCAAAGAGACCTCATTTCTGATATGTCTTCCTCTTTGGCAGGGGTACTGCCTGATGAGGTTTGTGACACTGTCGCCTCACATCTAGCTACCCTTGAATCCATCTCAAACTCCTCGATGCATTTGATATCTCACACCACTGAGGGGGCAGCTCAAGCTGCCGCATCAGGCATTGTCATGAGACATAAGGCTTGGATGTGGTTGTGTGACTTTGCAGAGCCCTTTAAATCTTCCTTCATCAATGCACCTGTTGACAAATCTGCACTTTTTGGACTCAAAGTACGAGACACACTTGCACAAAGTGTGAAAGACAGAAAGACCTTGCCTACTATGGGCATACACTTTTCCAACCTCCAGAGGTCCTACTCCAAAAACCAGAAGGGAGGAAAAATCTGGTTCAAGAAGTCTCAAGGATCTTTTCATGACACTCGTGGTGAGCAATCCCCCCAAGGCAGAGGGGGCAACTCATCTGGAAGATGCCCCTTTTGGGGTAGAGGGGCTCCACATAACCAGGGTGCTAGAGATTCTTTCTCTGGCAGACCCTACCAGTGCTCCTGAGCAGCGGCCTGATTGCTTTCCTCTGGAAGCAGTTTATGTTCATTTTTCTCTGCACCTATCAGCCTGGCACCTTATTACTACTGATGTTTGGGTGCAGAGAATAATATTCTGAGGCTAACAAATACCATTTGATTTAACTCCCAGACCTGTCAAATGAATTCCCGATATACCACCCGATCAGAGGGAATTAGCAGCCTTAGAAATAGAAAAGCTGCTAAGAAAAAGAGTCATCCTACCAGTCCCACCAGACCAGACAGGATGCGGGATTTACTCGAGGTTCTTTTTAGTGCCAAAAAAGACAGGGGACTGGAGTCCAATCCTGGATCTCAGCCTATTGAACAAATTTATCAAACCTCAAAAATTCTAGATGGGCACGGTACAGTCTATGCTTCCCTTCCTAGGAAGGGACAACTGGATGTGCTTGATAGGCCTACAGGATGAGTACTACCACATAAAGATGGATCAGTACTCCCGGAGGTTTCTCCACTTCTGGCTGGGAGCCAATCACTACCAGTTTAGGGCACTGCCATTCTGTCTCTCGACATCCCCCCCAAGTGTTCACCAAATTTATGGCAGTTGTGGTAGCTCATCTTCGACTACAAGGATTCCAGGTGTTTCTGTATCTAGACGATTGACTCCTTACCGCTCTGACCAAGAATCTCCTAGTCCGCAGCCTCTCTTACACTCAAGATCTCACTCTCCACTTGGGTATTACAATCAACAAGGACAAATCTCAAATGTCTCCAACAAAGACACTGGAATTTATTGGGGCAGTCTTCGACACAACATCTTGTCAAGCTTCTCTCCCCCCTCACAGGCTTTCGAAAATAAGACACCAAATCCAAGACCTTCTTCCTCAGACCTATGTACCGGCACACCTTGTACTGCAACTCTTAGGTTCCATGGCATTTGCCATTACATTAGTACCACTGGGAAGGCTGCAGATGATAATACTGCAGTGGCTCCTTTCTGCAGAATGGTCATTTTTAACTCACCCACTCAACCACATGATACGTCTTACAAACCATTGCAAGGAAGAAATGCTATGGTGGATGAAGCCACAAACGAATCTTTGGTGTCGACCATTCTGTCTTCCCCAGCCCATGGCCACGGTGACCACGGACACTTCTCTGTTAGGGTGGGGGTGCATTTCCAGGAAAAGACATTCCAAGGCACCTGGTCCCCCATGGAGGCCAATTTGCACATAAATGTCCTGGAACTGAGGGCAGTTCTCTTAATGTTGCAAGCATTCCATGCATCCTTACCTTCTGGGACCATTGCAATTCAATCAGTCAACATGTCAGTCGTCTGGTATATCAACAAGCAAGGTGGAACCAGGTCTTATCCCCTGTGTCGGGAAGCCATGAGGATTTGGCACTGGGAGATAGCTTCCAAATGCTTTCTTGTAGTAATGCACATTCCTGGGAGTTCCAAACTTATTGCAGACAATCTGAGCAGGAACATCCTGATGCATCATGAGTGGTCCCTCAACCCTTTAACAGAGGATCCAATCTTCCGATGCTGGGGCAAGCCTAGCTGCAATCTGTTTGCTTCCCCCCTAAACAACAAATGCAGAAGTTACTTTACCCTGATCCCCCCTCAATGGGAAACCCCGAGGGACGCTGTAATGCATGATTGGCCCTTGGGTCTTCTGTATGCCTTTCCCCCATTTCCCCTCATTCCAAAATTTCTCCAGAAAGTTCAGAGGTTGAGAAGTAAAGTGATCCTCATTGCCCCCTATTGGCCCCGTCAAGTCTGGTTCCCATTTCTATGGCCTCATCTGATTCACAGCCCGTGGATCCTGGATCATTCCCAAGACCTGTTATCTCATCCTCAGGGACTGATTCATTTAAATCTCCACAGGCTCAAGCTCACAGCTTGGTTCCTCCACTTCCAATAATTGCCTGGCTGCCTGACATCCCATCTCTTGCACGTGAAATTCTTCTGGCTTCACACAAACCTTCCACAAGAAAAGTTTATTCTAGTAACTGGACTAGGTTTTCTATTTGGGCCAAAGATCAGAACATAGATCCCTTCTCTATGTCTATTCAAAAGATCCTTCAATACCTGATGACTCTTTTACATGCAGGTGCCTCAGCATCGATGATCACTGTACATTTAGTGGTTATCGCCAATTTTCAGAACGGATTTGATAATTCTTTGATTATGTCACACTGCCTATGCAAGACATTTTTGAAAGGAGTATTACACATTAAACCTCTGGTCAAGTCTCTCTTAGAACCCTGGGACGTGACTTTGGTGCTTCAATCTCTCACAGGTCCTCCTTTCTAGCCCTTTGATTCATGTGATTTAAAGTTTTAGTCATGGAAAACCTTACTTCTAGTAGCACTTACCTCAGCGAGAAGATTATCTGAGCTGCTGGCCTTGAGTGGCAAGAGACCTTACTTGATCTTCTACATGAATAGGGTGTCCCTTCATAATGACCCTTCTTTCTTGCCCAAGGTCATTTCTGGATTTTCCATTAACCAATCTACTGACCTGCCGGTTTTCTTCCCTCAGCATTCTAATAGAGGGGAGTACCTTTTGTACACCCTTGATGTGCATTGGCAGCTTCATTGTTATTTGGACAGGACTAAATCTTTCAGGAAGATGGATTAATTGTTTGTGGCCTTTGCAGGACCCAGATTGGGTAAACCTGTTCCCAAAGTGACTATATCCTCCTGGCTTACAAACGTCATTACCTTTATCTACCAACAGAATAAGCTATCCTTACCGTCCAGAATAAAGCCTCATTCTACCAGATCTATGGCTACTTCTGTAGCATTTCATTCCAGAGCCTCTGTAGATTATATCTGCACAGCAGCCTCTTAGGCAAGACCTCATACCTTTATATCTCATTACAAATTGGATTTGGCCTCCAGGGGACGAGCATCTTTTGGTTCTATGATGCTCAGGAATATCCTTCCTTAGGGCCACCCAGGACTCAAGTAGCTGGGGACTCAGTCCTAATGGTAATGAGTAAACAAAGATTTACAACATCAGATAAAGAAGTTATGTCTTACCATAATGTTCCATCTGTGTTGTAGATCTTTGTTCATTCATTACTTCCCACCCTCCTTTCCCCTGCCTGGACTCCTGGTGGACTTTAGGAACTCCTGGTTATGGTATTTGCTCGGACAGAGCCTTCTACTATTTTTCTATTACTACCTCTATTATATAGGGGCTGGCAAACTCGATCTGAAGTAACTAATAGAGGGGCATTATGGGTAGGTCTTAGCTGAGAGTGTTTGGCTGGCACAAGCTTGGAAACGGCCGTATCATTTCCGAGGACGGAACCGAAGTCCTAATGGTAATGAATGAACAAAGATCTACAACACAGATGGAACGTTATGGTAAGACATAACTTCTTTTTAAAGAACATGCAAGAGACATAAAAATGGTTCAGTGACCAGTCCTATCTTACTAGTTCACCAACAAGACTTTAGTCTGTTAAGATTCTTCAATCATAATTCTAGTTCAGACTTCTAGCTGAATGTGTCACAAGTCAAGTCCTTTTGGAGAAACATGCTTCATTATTTTTGTTTATGACACTTTGTAACCATGTAGTCTAGACAGTGAAATGAAAAGAAAGTATTTATTATAGAAAGTATTTTATATGTTTCTATATTTTTGTGCTTTCAAGTTTCATGTATTTATGCATAATGATAGTATATTGTTAGTTTTGATTTTGAAATCACGAAATCACCCACTGATTCTGATTCTTTAATAAGATTGTTTCATTGTATCACTTTCTGATTGTTTAATGTTTGTACTGTTTAACTACATATCATTTTTCTTTGTGCCCCTTCATAGTGCTAAGGCACAAGTTAGCTTTATGAAATTATAATTGCTTGACTTTCACTGACATCTAGTGTGTGTCTTTAACAAATGCACTATGACTGACTGAGAAACGATAATGACTGGCAGGTAGAGTGGCAAAAAACATTTAAAAAAATAAATTCTCATTACAAAGAATAGAAAGTGCTAGCTTAATTTAGAAAAAAGACATACTGCCCTTACCTAGAAAAGAAGGGTGCTACGTCAGAGCAGATCAGAAAAGCCTGATACTCACCTGGAATAGAAGTACAATGTTCCCACTTGTATTAAACACCTATTGCAGGTGTATCAGAGGCAGGTTCAAATTGTTTTATCATGGTGTGGATGGGGGAGAAATGGCATAGGGGTTATCCTGAAGGAACAGTATGCTAAGAGTGTTTTAGAGGTGAAAAGAGTGTCGGATAGAGCGATGTTTATGAAGCTGGAAATTGATGGTGTAATGATGAATGTTGTTAGTGCATATGCTACACAAGTTAGGTGTGTGATGGATGAGAAAGAAAAATTTTGGAGTGAGTTGGATGAAGTGGTGATGACTGTACCCAAGGGTGAGAGAGTGTTGATTGGAGCAGATTTCAATGGGCATGTTGGTGAAGGGAACAGAGAGGATGAGGAAGTGATGGGTAGGTATGGTGTTAAGCAAAGGAATGCAGAAGGTCAGATGGTAGTAGATTTTGTGAAAAGGATGGACATGGCTGTGGTGAATACGTATTTTAACAAGAGGGAGGTGCATAGGGTGACATACAAGAGAGGAGGAAGATGCACACAGGTAGATTATATCTTATGTAGATGGGCCAGTCTGAAGGAGATTGGAGACTGTAAAGTGGTGGCAGGGGAAAGTGTAGTTAGGCAGCATAGGATGGTGGTTTGTAGGATGAAATTAGTGATCAAGAAGAGGAGAATGAGTGTCAGGGTAGCACCAAGGATCAAGTGGTGGAAATTGAAAAAGGGTAATTGTGAGGTGGAGTTCGGGGAAGAGTTAAGACAGGCACTGGGTGGCATTGAAGAGTTACCGAATAGCTGGGTAACTACAGCAGAGCTACTAAGAGAGATGGCTAGAAAGGTGCTTGGTGTAACATCTGGAAAGAGGAAGGAGGACAAGGAGACCTGGTGGTGGAATGAAGAAGTACAGGAGAGTATACAGAGAAAGAGGTTGGCGAAGAAGAAGTGGGATTGTCAGAGCAATGAAGAAAGTAGACAAGAGTATAAGGAGATGAGGTGCATGGCAAAGAGAGAGGTGGCGAAGGCTAAGGATAAGCGTATGAAGAGTTGTCTGAAAGGATGGACACTAAGGAGGGAGAAAAGGACCTGTACCGATTGGCTAGACAGAGGGACCGAGTTAGTAAAGATGTGCAGCAGGTAAAGGTGATAAAGGATAATGAGGGAAATGTACTCGCAAGTGAGGAGAATGTGTTGAGCAGATGGAAAGAGTACTTTGAGGGGCTGATGAATGAAGAGAATGAGAGGGAGAGAAGGTTAGGTGATGTGCGGATAGTGAATCATGAAGTGCAATGGATTAGCAAGGAGGCAGTAAGGATAGCTATGAAGAGGATGAAGAATGGAAAGGCTGTTGGTTCAGATGACATACCTGTGGAAGCATGGAGGTGTTTAGGTGAAATGGCAGTGGAGTTTTTAACTAGATTGTTTAATGAAATCTTGGAAAGTGAGAGGATGCCTGAGGAATGGAGAAAAAGTGTTTTGGTACCAATTTATAAGAATAAGGGTGATGTGCAGAGCTGTAGTAACTACAGAGGGATTAAAGTGATCAGTCACAGCATGAAGTTATGAGAAAGAGTAGTGGAAGCTAGGCTAAGAAGGGAGGTGATGATTAGTGATCAGCAGTACGGTTTCATGCCAGGAAAGAGCACTACTGATGCGATGTTTGCTCTGAGAGTTTTGATGGAGAAGTACAGAGAAGGTCAGAAGGAGTTGCATTGTGTCTTTGTGGACTTAGAGAAAGCATATGACAAGGTGCCTAGAGAGGAGTTGTGGTATTGTATGAGGAAGTTGGGATTGTCAAAGAAGTATGTAAGAGTGGCACAGGATATGTACGAGGGTAGTGTGACAGTGGTGATGTCTGCAGTGGGAGTGACAGATGCATTTAAGGTGGAGGTGGGATTACATCAAGGATCAGCTCTGAGCCTTTTCTTATTTGCAATGGTGATGGACATGTTGACAGACAAGATCAGACAGAAGTCCCCGTGGACTATGATGTTTGCAGATGACAATGTGATCTGTAGTGAGAGTAGGGAACAGGTGGAGAAGATCCTGGAGAGGTGGAGATATGCTCTAGAGAGAAAAGGAATCAATGGGACCGGATGGTGTCCCGGGCTGTGTGCTACATGAACTCCAAGAGGAACTAAACCCACACATAAGACTGCTGTTTAATCTTAGCCTTACCACAGGATACGTACCCAAAGAGTGGCATACAGCAACAGTGGTCCCATTTCACAAAGGCGGTGCTTCTACAGACCCTGGAAATTACCGCCCCATAAGCCTGACGAGCCTGGTCTGCAAAGCTATGGAGAGGATCATTATGTAACTCATAAACAAAGACATTGGGGACCTACAGACATTGGATCCTACCCAATTTGGCTTTGTCAAGGGCAGATCCTGCCTTCTGAACTTGGTCGACTTTTTTGAAACAGTCACTAAGGCCATTGATGAGGGTAAGGCAGTTCACACAGCCTACCTTGACCTTGCAAAAGCCTTTGACACAATACCCCACTCGGGCATCATAGACAAACTCACCAGCTTAAATGTAAACCTATATGTCACAAGATGGGTCGCAAACTGGCTCAAGGACAGAACCCACAGGGTCAGAGTTGCTGGAGCTATGTCAGACTCTAAGCCAGTCACAAGCGGTGTCCCACTGGGCTCAGTCTTGGGACCCCTCTTGTTCGGCATTTATTTTTCCGAGGTACAGGCAAACATAGGAGGATTGTGGCTGACAAAGTTCGCAGATGACTGCAAACTGGGCGCCATAATTGATACTCCAGCGGACACAAACATCCTTCAGAGAGGCCTCATAGAAATGAATAATTGGTGCCAGAGCCATGGCCTTAAGCTAAACGCCAAAAAATGTATAGTCATACCCTTTGGGAAAAACAAGGTACCGACAAATTACCGCATAGGCGGTAATCCATTAAGTACGGAAGAGGTAATCAGGGACCTAGGGACCCAGGTTGACAGTAACCTCTCATTTGACACTCACATTGCCAAAGTGGTTAGGAAGACCTTCTATATTGCCCACCTTATCATGAAGGGTTTCACATCTAGATCAAGAGAGGTCTTTGTGCCCCTGTACTCTTCTCTTATCAGGCCAATGATTGAGTACAATGCCCCATTTGGGATGTATCTCACCCGACACCTGCAGCAGTTGGAAAGACCCCAAAAGTTCCTCACCAAGAGGATAAAGGGTCTTAAACATATGTCATATACTGCCCGACTGAAAAAACTCCAGCTCTATTCAGTCGCATACCGCCTACTCAGAGGTGATCTGTGCCTGACGTACAAGGCCATGTCCAATCCTGAATTAATGGACATGCTCCACCTCAGAAAATCCAAATCCATCAGAGCCATGGGAACAAGTGACTTAAACCTCAACACAGAAATAAATAGAACGTGCTGGAGGGACAGATTCATAACCCAGAGGCTCCCTACACTCTGGAACAGAATCCCAGTCCATGTTAGGCAGAGCCCCTCACTGACTCTATTCAAGAGAAATCTCGATGAGTGGATGGGAGATCGTAGGTTTACCCCGGGGGTCATCTCTTTGTCACTACTAGACAGAGGCATAGTAAACTAAACCCTAAAAGGGCGTAGTATTCTCATCATAAGGGGTGGTGTAAGCCACATACACTCTGGCTAAGCTTATAAATGCCCTAGGGCAGATAGCCTAGTATGAACCTATGAACCTATGAATCTATGTCAGCAGGACTAAGACAGAATATGTGTGTGTGAATGAGAGGGAGGATAGAGGAATGGTGAGAATGCAGGGAGTAGAGGTGGTGAATGTGGATGAGTTTAAATACTTGGGGTCAACAGTTCAGAGTAATGGTGAGTGTGGAAGAGAGGTGAAGAAGAGAGTACAGGCAGGTTGGAGTGGGTGGAGAAGAGTGTCAGGAGTGATTTGTGACAGACAAGTACCAGTAAGAGTGAAAGGGAAGGTCTACAAGAGGGTAGTGAGACCAGCTATGTTATATGGGTTGGAAATAGTGGCATTGACAAAAAGGCAGGAGTCAGAGCTTGACGTGGTAGAGTTGAGGATGTTAAGATTTGCACTGAGTGTGACAAGGATGGACAGGATTAGGAATAAGTATATTAGAGGGTCAGCCTAGGTTGGAAGGTTTGGTGACAAAGCTAGAGAGGCAAGATTACGTTGGTTTGAACATGTGCTGAGGAGGGATGTGGAGTATATTGGGAAAAAGATGCTAAGGATGAAACTGCCAGGTAACAGGAAAAGAGGAAGGCCTAAGATAAGGTTTATGGATGTAGTGAGAGAGGACATGCAGGTGGTTGGTATGACAGAGCAAGATGCAGAGGACAGGAAGAAATAGAAACAGTTGATCTGCTGTGGCGACCCCTAACGGGATCAGCCGAAAGAAGAAGAAGAAGTTGTTACCCAGAATATAAGAGTATTTGGGCCGCCAAGCCTAACATAAAGTATTGCCACCTGAAATGGACTCATACTTTCATCTGTACCTAATGTGCAATCTCCTGATTGGTTGCAGACATATACCAGTTACATCTACATCAAAGACCAACACTCCTCTTAGAGAATGGAAAATAGATAGCTTCACCTGATATAGCCTGAACTGCCCATGCCCAGAATGGAAGACAGATAGTCCTACACAGATATGAAAACAGTCTTTACCCACAGCAAAGCAGTACTGATCTCCACTGGACCAAAGACATACTGCCTCATACTAGAATGGAAGGGTACTGGTTTCGTTTAAACAAGATGGCATTATGTCAAAAACAAATTACTGGCTTTACCTGCAGAGAAATCAATCAGTCTTAGCAAGCTTGTAGTCTTTCTGCACTCATATGGAGTTAAACAATGTTAATCTCAACCATATAGGAGTGATATGTGTCCCAGACAGATCAAATGAGTGCTGCTGAAATGGATGATACTGTCTAAGTTGAAAGAAAACTGTTCTCCTCTGCTCTAAAACAAAAATACAAAAATATGTAATCTTTTTAATCTGCAAAGGAATAGCAACAGTTGACTTAAGTAGGAGGGTTATTGCTGAAAACTGCAGTAAGCGCTACAAATTATATATACAGATGTATGCATATGTATATATATATATATATATATATATATATATATATATATATATATATATATATATATATATAGTATATACAGTATACTCACACACACACATATGTCGACACATCTTTATGGTGTGTGCGCGTGTGTGTGTGTGTGTGTGTGTGTGTGTGTGTGTGTGTGTGTGTGTGTGTGTGTGTGTGTAAGAAGGTATAGTACTGCCCTCACCCCATACCCAGAAAAGGAAAAGTACTGGTCCCTCCCCACCTAGAAAAAAATATATGCTGTCAAGACCTTAAAATAAAAAGTTCAACATGTTAAATTAACACAAGGGATACTGTTTCCTTCCAGAATAGAAGCAATAGAGTGTTATCTTAGTTATATTTATGCTCTGACTTTATGCCCCTTTCTGAAATCAAGAAGTACTTGCCTTATTTATATCACAGAAGTACAATAGCCAATTGTAATGGAAAAGTGCTGGTACCATCTGGGTAAAATAAATATTATCAGTACCTGCAAAGAAAGGGTTCTGGAACCACTCAGATCAAATGAGTATTTTTGCTATATATAGTAAAATGTACTGATACCACGTGGATAAAGTGATAGTAGGCTAACTTGTAATGGAATTCTGGTGCTTATATCTGGGTGAAGAAGGCAGTAAAACTCAATTGGAATGGAAATCTGCTGCTTACCTCTGGAGTGAAAATGTAATAAACTCCTTTGGAATGGATGGCAACTCCTTATATCTGACTGGAAAAGGTAATTAGCCTTCTTGAATGGATGACACATACATACACCTGGATGGAAAAGGAAAATAAACCCTCTTGGAATGGAATAGTCATCATGCTAAAACTAAAGACATATTGATGGAAAAAAATATTTTTGGATGGCTTTAAAGATATTCTGCAAACTTCTCTGGCAGTTCAGGAGGGGGAATTTATTTGCATTTGTTTAGAGGGAAAGTATGCCTGGACAATGCCCCTTTTAAGCACAGACCCAGGGATGAAAATATCTGTGTAAGAAATTATACATTTATAGTACACACTTACAAATTCAATGTATGTATTTACAGATGTGTATACACATATACTTTTATTTGCAGCACATATATGCAAGAAAGTTAATATAACAGTTTTTTGATGACAGATATGTATATTAGAAATGATTGCCATAGCTAATCTCCAAGAAACAGCAAATGCCTTTGGTGGCTTTTCAAAATGTGAATATCTGCATTACTTAGTAGCCATGACACAGATATCAGAAGATGCAAGAGTAATTACAGAATAATAATAGTACTAAGTGTGAGCAAGTAAAGGATTAGAGGGTTTTGGAGGCTTATCCTAAAATGAGAGAAATGTGGGAATTGTATGGTTAACCAGGGTATTTTAGGCTCATTTACTAGAGACATGTTAGCATAAGAGTGGATGATGAGGTGAAGATTAAAAAATATGATTTTATTGCATTCAGAAATATTTTGTTAGGAAGGTATTTAGTACTGAAACTATCAATTTTATTGGGATTGGAAATTATTGATATTGGTGATATGGATAGTTAATCTAGAGTTGTAATACTCCTAGTGGGTCTTAGTAAGGGTGCAGAAATAATGCCCATTGCTGGAGGCATTGGCAAAAGATGAAAGGAACACTTTAAGAAACTACTGAATCTGTTGGATATACCCTCATTCAAGGAGACAGTTCCAGAAGGAGCTGCTGAAATGTATCAATTTCTGTATATGAAGTTAATTAAATGGTTACCCTATGATAAGCTTTGGCAGTGTCTGTGATGCAGCTAGAAATTCTAAAGGCACTGGCTATTATTAGGATGTCATGGTTAATATCCTATTTAGTGCTACATGGAAGGTAAGGACAACACTTCTGACTAACAAACTGGGGTATTGGTCTGCATTTTCTTAAAGAAGAAAGGAGGGTGTAACTCAGAGGGATTATTTTTCTATGCCTCCCTATGAAAACCTCCACCACAGAGCAGGGAAATAGACTTTATCCAACAGTCAGCTCTGTGATTTAGGAGCAGCAATGTGGATTCTATCCCATCTGTGGAATAATGGATCGATTATTTGTCCTTGTGCAGACACTGAGAAGTGATGAGAGTTTGGTATTGCTATCTACATGCATTTAATGGATGCAGAGAAGGCATATAACAGCATAATTTGGATATTTCCTGCAGGTAGTACTACAACAGTATTAGATCAAAGGACTTCCAGTTCCTTTATCCGAGGAATGGAATTTCTACTGACATTCTGGCTGCTAATTCAAATGCAATTGTCACTGGGCTGGGAGTCCACAATGCATGCATCTTGTCTCCCCATTCTGTTTATGATTTTCATGGAGAAGATATCAAATTGCAGTTAAGGTCTGATGAGTATACAATTTGGGGCTATGAGGGTTGTGTCTTTATTGATTGCATATGATGTTACCTTTTAGCACCAAGTAACTGTGATCTTTAGTATGAATAGATGCAGTTTTCTGCTAAGAGTAAATCAGCTGGCATGAAAATTGACACTGACAAACCATAGCATACGGGCCTCACCCAGAAAAGACTGGATTACCCTCATTAGGTTAGGGGATATCAGCTATCTAAGTGGAGGAGTCTTGAGACCCTGTGCATAAGAAAGATAGATGCAAAGTGTGAGATTAATCAGTAGATGGGTGCAGAGACAGCAGTAGGGACTATGGTGGTGAAGCGAGGTCAGTGTCACAGAATGATGCTGCCAGTTTACTGATTTGTCTATGCCACTTCATTTTAATTAATTAATTAATTAATTAATGTATTTGAATTTGTTAACTGGAGTAGAGAACTGATCCCAACTGACCGATTTCAGTTTTAGTCCAGGTGCACAGAAAAAAAAATTAGAATATAACATGGGAAAAAGCAAAAGACGAAATGTAAAACATACAAGTACTGAAAATGCAAAACGTTGTAAAATGGCAAGACACATATACAAACTGAGAGAAAGCAAAAATATATACTATATTTGCATAAACATAGTGAGATTAGTCATCCCAAAGGAAACCAATTAACAAGTATTATTGTAATTATATAGCAGGAAAAGAGAGGTAGAGGGAGAAAGGAGTAATAATGAGGAAGATTTGTTCATGGTTAATTAGGGTATATCCAGAGTGAAATCACCTGCATTTGCCTGTAGTTTCAGATGAGATTTTAGATTTGAGTAGAAGTTGGAGTAAGAAAACATATTTTAAGATAGGAGGAAAGAGCATCCTATATCCTGGGGTCCAGAATAGAAAAGATGTGGTTTTTGCAATGGCATCCTATTTTAGGGGTTTGAAGGGCTACATCTGGGGGGTTAAGACTTATTTTAGGGGTTTGAAGGACTACATCTGGGTGGTTAAGACTTATTTTAGGGGTTTGAAGGGCTACATATGGGTGGTTAAGACTTATTTTAGGGGTTTGAAGGACTACATCTGGATGGTTAAGACTTATTTTAGGGGTTTGAAGGACTACATCTGGGTGGTTAAGACTTATTTTAGGGGTTTGAAGGACTACATCTGGGTGGTTAAGACTTATTTTAGGGGTTTGAAGGACTACATCTGGGTGGTTAAGACTTATTTTAGGGGTTTGAAGGACTACATCTGGGTGGTTAAGACTTTTCAGATCATTTAATGGCAGTTGGTTTAAATAGTGAAAACTCTCATCACTGAGCTTGAATAATTGTGAAACGAGTAGAAGGTTTGTCATTATTGTCTTCTTTTTCTTTCTGCTGCTCCCATTAGGGGTCACCACAGGATATCATCTATTTCCCTTTCTTCCTGTCCTCTGCATCTTGCTCTGTCACCAAACACCTGCATGCCTTCTCTCACCACATCCATACACCTTATTTTATGTCTTCCTCTTTTCCTCTTACCTGGCAGCTCCATTCTTAGCATCCTTCTTCCAATATACCCATCATCCGTCTTCAGCATATGTCCAAACCAATGCAATCTCGCCACTCTGGCTTTGTCTCCAAATCATCCAACCTAAGCTGACCCACTAACATAATGATTTCTAATCCTGTCCATCCTCATCACACCCACTACAAATCTTAACATCTTTAACTCTGCCACCTCCAGCTCCAACTCTTATCTTTTTTCAGTTCCACCATCTCCAACCCATGTAACATTGCTAGTCTCACTAGCCTCTTGTAGACCTTCCTTTCACTCTTACTGGTACCCGTCTGTCACAAATCACTCCTGGCACTCTTCTCTGCTTACTCCACCCTGCCTGTACTTTAATCTTCACCTCTCTTCCGCACTCACCATTACTATGAACTGTTGATCCCAACTATTTAAGCTCAATCACCTTTGCCAGCTCTACTCCCTGCATCCTCACCATTCATCTGTCCTCCCTCTCATTCACACACTTATATTCTGTCTTATTCATGATGACCTTCATTCTTCTCCTTTTTAGAGCATATCTCTACCTCTTCAGGGCCTCCTCAACCTGTTCCCTACTCTTGCTACAGAACACAATGTCATCCGCAAACATCATAGTCCGCAGAGACTTCTGTCTGATCTCGTCGGTCAACCTGTCCATCACCACTGCAAATAAGAAAGGGCTCTGAGCTGATCCTTGATGTAATCCCATGTCCACCTTGAACGCATCCATCACTCCTACTGCAGACCTCACCACTGTCATACTACCCTCATACATATCCTGTACCACTCTTACATACCTCTCTGCCACTCCCGACTTCCTCATACAATACCACAACTCCTCTCTAGACACCCTGAGATATGCTTTCTCTAAGTCTACAAAGGCACACTGCAACTCCTTCTGACATCCTCTATATTTCTCCATCAACACCCTTGGAGCAAACATTACATCTTTAGTGCTCTTTCCTGGCATGAAACCATACTACTGCTCACTAATCATCACCTCCCTTCTTAACCTAGCTTCCACTACTCTTTCCCATAACTTCATGCTGTGACTGATCAGTTTTATCCCTCTGTAGTTACTACAGCTCTGCACATCACCCCTATTCTTAAAAATTGGTACCAATACACATCCTCTACTCCTCAGGTATCATCTCAGTTTCCAAGATGTCATTAAACAATCTGGTTAAAAACTACACTGCCATGTCTCCTAAACACCTCCATGCTTCCACAGGTATGTAGGTCTGTTCATTATTGTACTGGGAGCTATTTAGCCTTTTCTAAGGGTTTACAGTGGTGCTTATTTCAAATGATTAGAATGATGAACCAGCAGATACAGTTAGAGCTGTTTAGAATGGTGGAGTCATTTGTTTTGGAGAATTCAGCAACCAGAGGGGCACTATATTCAAGATGAACCAGTAAAATTACCTTGTCTATGGCTCTCCTAGTGGTTCTGGTAAGAAATGTCCCAGAAAAGGCAACAGATGATTTTTTTTATCCAAGTATAATCAAGATTAAGTTTGGGACTAAGAGACAGGTCCAGCAAAATTCCAAGATGTTTGAAGGAGTATTCAGATCATTCTAGATTTGCAGTGAGTTAGATATAAATATGCCAATACCAAAAATGTTTTACTTTGGAGAAGTTGTAAGAGTCTTTTATCATTATTCTGCTGAGTAAGAAAGTAAAAGACTGTTTGTAGTTCTTGTATTGAAGAGATGGAGTGGTTGAGTATAATAATGCCATTTCATCAGTATATAGTAGGGGAAGAAGGTGCAATAAATCCTTTAGGAGTTTGCTGATGTAGATGGAAAAGTGTAGGGCAGTCAGGGTGAGCCTTGAGGGCTGTCTTTCTGAAGTGTGTTGTTGAAGAGCTGGAAGAGCAGACTTTTACTGAGAATTGAAGATATAATATGTTAGTTTGGAAACCAAGGCAGAGCATCCTTGATAATTCCCATTTTGGTGAGACCGTCAAAATGTATGGTGTGATTCATAGTATCAAACTTTCTGGTTAGGTCAACACAATGGTTCCAGTAAGTAAGCCATTGTCCAGTCTTAAAAGAGTGCTGCTTATGTGTGTTCAGATGGTGTTAAAAGAGCTAGAACCAGACTGTAATCCATGTCATTCCTCTCAATTGCTTAGTGCAAGAAATTTGAACAAAGTGTAAAAAATTGGGGGACAATAGCCCTAAAATAGGGATAGATTTTAAATATTGCTCCTATAGACTTGGAAAGTTGTTAGACTGTTAGGTTTGTGATGCCATGTATTTTCTGTAGGAAATTAGATGAGAATCTCTAATATATGTCAGGTAGCTCAATGCTCAGTGATATGCCAGAAAGCCACAAATGTTATGAGGGACAGACCAAAAATACAAGTAAAAGAATTAGACAGGTGAGAGATATAATTCATGTTGATTTCGGGAAAGAAGCTGGTATTGGCTGATGTACTGAGTTGTATATAAAGAATTTTTTCATTAATTTTGTCTAAGATTAAAAGTATGGAGATAGGGCAGCAGTCAGAAAGAATACTAGGGCATGATGTGCAGTGATAAGTGCAGCTATATAAAAATCGCAGATTTCTACATATTAGACATATTTTGTGTTATTCATGAATTATGAATGTTCTGCAGTGGTAATGAGATGTAGTCCCTGTAGAGATGTATGATCCAGGGTTCAATATCATCAGTGTCAATTGGACTATCAGATTGAATTTGCCCCAGACGATGAAGAATATCATTCGATCTGATTGAATGAAGTAGAACTAGAAAATACACAAGACTTTGATAGTGATCAAAAGGAAGAAATGATACACACAAACTGCAAAAAACAGGGTGCCGGATTCACAAAGGCTTGCACGGAGTCTAAGAGTAGAGTAAGACTCCAGACAGCCAATATGTCTGCCGAGCGATCCAGCAACAGCCAGCAGGGGCGTGCATGAGAGCTCCTAAAATTACTCTTGCACGGACAGCGTCATGGTATGCAAATTACCTCATTTGCTGCTGAAAGCTATGCAAATGAGGTAAATTTGATTCCAGGAAACACTAACCTGTCCGAGTAAGAGTAGTGTTATTTGCAGAAATGTACTCCATTGGTAATGGAGTACTGTTCTGCAAATAGCAAAACGGACCTATGACAGCTCCAAATAAAGGATGCATTCAATTGAGGAAGCATGCCAATGGCCAAATATAAGGCCATTGGCATTTTTATCTGTTGCAAAATAATAAAAAATATTTTTCCCCTGATCTCGGATGTTTAAGCGTAGAGCAACGCCCCGCAAATGTGCGGCACTCTAAAAACCAGCAAAAAAAAAAAAAGCCAGAAATAGGCATTTTATGAAAAATATTCATCTGCCATGCAGGTGAATGGCAGGCTGTAAGACAACATGGCTACTGAGTATTGGTTGCTAAGGGGGAAAGCTCATTCTGAGAGATGTAACCAATCATTACTAGGCAATCCTATGCAAAGGAGGATAAGGATAGTGAATCCCAATTTCCCTGCCATGTGAACCATGTACCTAGAGTGTAAGAGTAGGCTTAGGGGAGTAACAGAGTAGAAAATAGGTGACATCATGAGGGGGTATGTATCAAAGACTGTAAGCGTATTGGAGCAGAGTGGCATGTGTTTGCTGTAAGTTACACAGGACTGGAAGAGAGGTCTACAGTTGTCTTAACTGAACCCCAGAAACCGAAGGTGTACGCCGTGGATATCACTAAAGTTTCTTGCAAAGATGCATACACTGTGTGCACGTGCATGTGTGCACCTCTAAACCAGTCTAAGCCTGTGTGAGTGTGTGTGCACCTGTGTAAGCCTGTGTAAGGCTGTCTAAGCCTGTGTGTGTGCATGTGCACCTGCCTAAGCCTGTGTAAGCCTGTATAAGCCTGTGTGTGTGCATGTGAACTCGTGTGCACATGTTTGCGCTTGTTTGTGCGCCACTGACCCCTGTGGAAACAGAAAGGGAAAAGGAAGGAAAAGAAGTAGTAGGAAGTTAACCAAGGAGAACTAGCAGAGCTGCCAGGCAAAATCAATCAGAATCAGCCAATTACAGAGGCATTACACTAGCCCAGCCCAGCCCAGCACTTAAAACTCTGCAAACAACATTCCCCCATATTTTTCTCAGAAACACTGCAACTCTGCAGTCTACAAAGAGAAGTGAAAACTTAAAAAGCTTAACTGAGACAAAAAAATGTTAGGGGCTGCCATTGCTATTATAAGGCAACATGTGCAAGATGCTGAGGGTGGTGCCATTGTGAATGCTGCTGAGCAACCCACAGTGGGGAGACGGAGAAGAGTGTACAGACCCAGGGTAACCTACCAGGGGCTACATGAGCTGGAGATAGTGGAGTGCTATAGAGTGGACAGAGACCTCCTGCAGCAAACTGTTGAGCTGTGCAGGCCATGCCTCACACATAGAACCAACAGAGGGGAACCCATCCCAGTGGAAACCAAGGTATGTGTTGGCCTAAGAATACTAGAAACAGGTACCTTCCAGAGACCAATTGGTGATATGATGGGGATTTCACAGGCATTAGCATCCAGGGTACTGCACCAGTTCCTGAATGCCATGTCAGCACATGTCGGTGATCATGTATATTTCCCCAATTCCCGTGAGGCATTGGCCAGCAATATGCATCTCTTCCAGCAAATAGCGGAATACCCTGAGGTTGTGGGTGCAATTGACTGCACGCACATACACATCAAAGCACCAGCCGGTGAGCGGGGTAGGGCCTACATCAACCGCAAGGGCTTCCACTCCATCAACTGCCAGGTCATGTGTGATGCCCAGAGCATAATACTGAATATGTGTTCTGGCTGCCCTGGAAGCTACCATGATTCCCATATCTGGCATCTGATGCAGCTGTACCAGACATTTGCCAATGGGGACATCCCTGACGGTCACCTAGTGGGGGATGCTGGATACGCACTAGAGCCATGGCTGATGACACCCATCAGAAATGCACACACACCTGAACAAGAACTACATAATGAGGCACACGCACAAACACGAAATGTAATCGAGCGTGTGTTTGGGATGCTTAAGTCATGGTTCCGGTGCCTGGACACATCTGTTGGAGCCTTGCAGTACTTACCAACTACATGTACCCTTATTTTTATGATACGTGCCATGCTACACATTATGATCCTGCAAAAACAGCTGCAGCAGGAACAGCATGGGGCAGGGCCAAACAGCCCCCCTCCATTGCTAAGGCCTGCACAGGCACAGCATGACTCAGAGGAGGAACAACCTGAGCCTGCCCCAGTAGGCAGAAGGAGACATGCCCAGTATGCCTTGACCTTGGCAAAGAGGCAACACATAGCACATACACTGGCTCAGTAGGAACCCTGGAAATTATACCTCTCTCTGACTCACACATAAAATAAAAGGGATGCCTAACTTGACAATACCTGTTTCCAAACATGTATAGGGAGTGTAGTATGTGCATCCGACATATGCAGCCCTGCAGCACCACCTGAGGCATGATTACCATGTTTTAAGCAATATAAAGCAGTGCTAAGCAGCGTTTACCAATATTTAGTATATGTAAACAAAATTGCCTGTGCTAATTAGTGCAACATCAGGCAACATTGAGCAATGTTGGGCAAGGTCAGGCAAAGTTGAGCAAAGTCGGGTAAACATGCTAATATTAGCTTTACTGTCCCTTAAGCAGTCTGGTCTGCCCAGCATGAAAATAAAAAGCAGTAACAGGGCTCAAACCCAGGATTCTGTACACTATAGTCGCAGCACTGAACCACTAAGCCATGATAGCATTTCAGTAGCACAGACACAGCAGGACAATTGTACAGTAATGCAAACATAAAGAAATGCTGTAACATGCCCCTAAAGAGGCATATGGGTAACCTCCCCCAGATGCCTATGCAGACAAAGAACATCAGGCCAGGCGGTGTAATGTGGGTTGTGTAGGCTATGAAGTCGCAATCTAATATACGTGACATTGGATGCTAAGATGTGTAGTACAGTAGTATGCCTCAAGCGAGTACGATAGGCAACAGTACAGACTGAAATGGTGCACCTTACATAGCAGTGCAGGCCTAGCAAATGTGTATAAGTGTAAGGTAAACCCCTCATCCTATGTACACCCACAGTAACAATCAGGTGTGCCCCCGGGTAGAAATGTACAAAGAATAGCTGTCCCCCCGTATGTAGAAATGTTGATAATTCTATGCAAAGTGTCTCATGGAAACCCTGAAGGCACAGCATTATCCCTGTTGATCTATGACACAAAGGTGAGCCCTGCTGTAAAAATACAACTTGATTTTCCATACACATATAGTATAAATGTCTATACCGGATGTGCTCAAACACTCCAACAAATGTAGTGCAGTACATTCAGCATCACACAGAAAGGTCATACTGGGCATGCTCACACACTTAAATAAACGAAGCAAATGTCAGGCAACGACATACTGAAAGGTCATACTGGGCATGCTCACACACTTAAATAAACGAAGCAAATTTCAGGCAATAAACGAAGCAAATTTCAGGCAACAACATACTGAAAGGTCATACTGGGCATGCTCACACACTTATGCTAAATACGGAGGTGATAATAAGGGATCTATGAACAAATGTGGATAGTCATCTGTACTTCCAGAAAGACATTTACAAAGTTGTCAGAAAATCATGCTATGTGTTCACACAAACTGCCATGGTCTGTGCATGTAGGTCAAAGGAGGTTCCCACTACTCATCAGTCATCAGACCCATCAGAGAGTACCACAACACACTTGTGATGAATCTGACTAGTCACGTTCAGCAGCCAGAAAGACCACTGAATTACCCTAAGAAGAGGATTACTGGCCTCAAACAGTTGCCCCATGCAACAAGACTGAATGTAACCCAATCTGTAATCTGTTGCATACTGTCTACTCAGGAGATCTCTGCCCAACAGACAGGTCCATGTCATGGCTACACTCAGATCTGTTCTGAGTTACAGCTCAATGGCACTATATATACAGACCCAACTGGTATTGCCAACATCCTGGTAGATAGGATCAGTGTTAACTTTACCCCCATCTCACCCATGAAAGAGCACATCTCTATAAAGGAAGAGTGCAAAGTTGCTGTCATCACAGCTGCACAGGTAAAAAACACTCTCCAATGCCAGTATCACAGCAGCCATGGGACCAGATAACTTCCCAGGCTGTGTTCTACACAAACCACATAATAAACAGGTGCCACATTGACGTACCATGTGCAGTCATAGCCTCACCTCATGTTTTGTGCCTGCTGAATGGTGCACAGTGACGGTTTTCCCAGTACACAAGGGTGGAGACACCACGGACCACAGGAACTAGTGCCCCATTAGCCTGATGAGCCCACTCTTCAAGGCTATGGAATGTCATTAAGGCCCTGAGGACACAGGTAGATAGTAAACTCTCCTTTGATGATCACATGGCCAAAGTGTCTACACATTCCTTCTATGTAGCCCACCTAATGTCACCTAATGTAACCCACTTTGTCTAGTCTGATGATGTCACCATATCACCATCCTACAAATATACCTGTGGAAAGAAAAACGCACAGCAATGTGTATAGCACGTTGTATAAATGCGTACTCCTGTAGTGTCATAAACCAGTTAGGTAGGGGTTTGAATCCTGCACTTGATAAGTGTGTGTGTCTGTTTGGGTGTGATCTCATTGGAGAGGCGCAACCTTTTGGGAGAGTAGGTTTACTAATCTTTGTCAAGTTTGATGATGTCACCATCCTACAAATATACCTGTGGAAAAGAGAACTCACAGTAATGTGTATAGCATGTCGTGTTAATGCATACTCCTCTAGTATCATGAAGTAATTAGGGAGGGGTTTGAATCCTGCACTTGGTGAGTGTGTGTGTATGTGTGTGACACTGTTGGTCAATGTGTTGTGGGTTATGCTTTTACTACTGTATGACAACAGTATGTGCATTGCACATGTGAGGTAGCTCTGTGGCAAATACATATACGTACATGTGACCTCAATTATTGCATGTGTGGGAACCCTGCTTTCTCCAAGAACACATCTGTCATCTTTGCCAGAGTGTGCTGCTGCTTTCCAGACCTTAGGTCACATCTGTATGCTTGTGACAAGGCCAGCCACTGCAGTGATCCCTGGCCTAGGTCGTCCATGTCACACACACTCATTATGGTTTCTATTGAATTGTGTGAGTGAGGGTTTATCGCTGAGGTATATGTCAGACCTGTTAAAATGCAGCAAAGTCTGTCAATGATGGCTATTCATTATATGTGTACAACAACCTTTGTGGATATGCATGTAGACCCCTTATTGCTTATGTGATCCACCGAGGGATTTCAAAATACCTTTGGATATGTGATTATCAAAGGAGAGATGACGTAACACATGGTTGCATGTACACATCAGTACATGTTCTTCATGTTGGTGGCTACTACCTATGTGGCACTGTGGGGATACTATGTTCCATAAAGGTGGATGACTATGCTTTGGTTGACTTATAGCTTTACAGCATGGGTTTGACAACAGGTATCTGTCTGTATGATACCCTTGTGGAGGATGTGTGTGTCATCTGGAGAATGCATTATAGGCCACAGTATGCATTAGCAGACATGGACGGACATATCCCTACTGTGATTGCTTGTAGCTAAGAGAGCTATATGCCAAACAGGAGTGGTTTCAGTAATGGGTGCAGGTGAATACCACTGGTTACTGACATAGTATAGTACCCGAAGGATCCAAATGTTACTGTGTGTCCTACATCTTTGTGTCAGTTGTCAGGACATCATCTAACGATTGGTTATGGTCAGGCTGTTGAAGTTATGTATACTATCAGAATGCAAAACAATGACAGATAATAACAGTATCACCCACAGCACAGTGTCAAACCAGGTCATACACACATGTGTAGTCAAGTTCCGGAATGTGTGTAGTACAATGCATACTGGCCACCAATAGAAACTATGGAGTGTTACTGTGTAATACAGGGCATGTCACCCTGCCCATGTGTCCACTATGCATGTACATGCAGACAGTGCACCTCCACCATGTTCGCAAATGTACACCTGCAAATCTGTGCTATACACATCCAACGCATACTGTCCACTCTCTAACACATGCTGCCAATACTACACACATCAGCCAAGTGGCACGTGGGTGTACAATACACTATTGAACTAACCCTGGTGTAAACATTACTACATTGACAATCATAGCTTTAATGCATCATGCCTGCTCAGCCAAACCTTCAAGCATATCATTACACTGTACTGCTGACAACATGCTAACATTGCTGTACTGCTATAAAGTCACCCTGTGCATCAGCACCATGGTAGCCTGTTCCTGCATCAATGTTACAGATGACAGGAGGTGGCAGAGGTTTCATCATATGCACAGGGTGTGTTGTTGGTTTGCCAGAGGCCTACAGTGAGCCATACAACCGACAAGTATGTGTGTGTGTGTGTGTGTGTGTGAGTGTGTGTGTGTGTGTGTGTGTGTGTGTGTGTGTGTGTGTGTGTGTGTGTGTGTGTGTGTGTGAGGGCCAAGAGTACTGCTATGGGCCAATGTTGATGCAATGTCTGTGGGTATGTGTTAGCCCTAGGTGTCTTGTTTATGTGTGTGTGTGTGTCTGCATACACACAGTTCCACCATGTGGCTGCCATATACAGGTATTTGTGGGACAGCCACAGACTGTACCTGCCAGGCTTTACAGATCACTGACACTATCAGGTACTAAGCCAGACTGGGCACTATCCCCAGAGGGGCTGGTACTGGCACTATGGGAGCGGCTGTGACTTGAGGGACATCTGCGGCAACTGCCAGCTGCTGATGTTGCTGGCATACATCAATGTCGACGACTCAACCATCCCGCACTGTCCTGACACATGGACATGACATTGCGGAGGACATCTAATGTCTCACCCCAACGTCTATCAGTGACCTCAGTGTAATTATGGATGGCACCTGCTAGGTCATGGATACTGTCAATTACGGCGGTATGTGCCCTCTGTGTCCTTAGTCCCTGTCTGGTGTACTGTTCCATATGTGCTTGTGCCTCTATGACAACCCGGAACATGTGTGAGGTTGTAAGACCTGTGGCACGTCTGCCAGTAGCATGATGAGCAGCAGTGCTCTGACGAGAACCCCTGGACATCTGCCTATGTGGTACCCTTCCAGACATCTGGGTATAGCTGCTGTGTCAGGATGCATGTGCCATAGATACCACACTGTCCTGGCCAATGCCAGCTGTACGCTGTCCCTCAGCTAAGGCCATTGGTGATGGATGTATTGGCAGTAAGACTGTGTGAATGGATGGGGTGGACACTTGTGTACTGTTGATTGGTAGCCCAATGACAGACCCTGGCAAACATGCCTGTGCCTCAACACACCTATCATCATTATCACTATTTTGCTCAGTGACATCAGTTTCCCTGCTGCAGTGAACCAGCCCAAACTCAGCACCTGTGAGAGGAAGACAGGAAACACACTTTACGACCTGCACATGATGTCGGCACACATGCACACATGAACACATGCACACATAAACACATGCACACATGCATACATGCACACATGAACACATGCACACATGAACACATGAACACATGAGCACATGCACACATGCACACATGCACACATGAACACATGAGCACATGGACACATGCACACATGCACACATGAACACATAACCACATGCACACATGCACACATGCACACATGAATACATGCTCACATGAACACATGCACACATGCACACATGCACACATTCACACATGCACACACATACACTCCTCACTAAAACAGACACACACACACACACACACACACACACACACACACACACACACACCACCAGCAATCCAGAACATACTCAATAGCGGGTGATGGTGGGGTACAGTATCACAAGCAAAACATTTATATCACACGTGCCAGCATGCAGGACGTGTATTGCTCAACAGCATGCAGTGTGAGTGTAGACAGCCCTTGCTAATAATAATATACATGGCTTTGATGCATGCGTGTCGTTGTTCAGTGATTGGCCTCACCCTGGAACACACTGTGTACATGGACACAACATTGCTGTGCAAGTATTAAAAGCTCTGCAATGTCCTGTGCACCATCACTCACAGATATACATACCATGGCTGGATGTGTATTTGTGTGTCACATAGATATCCATGTCTGATTAGAATGCCTGTGTCTTTAGCAGATAATTGTGGACACAGGTTTAGCACATGCATGCTATGTATACACACAGGATGAGTGGTGCATGTATACCTGATGAAATACCATTGCTCAACATAGCCATTGTACAGTGGTTATGGTGAGTGTAGGACATATGGTGGACATGCCAGTGCCAGCCATGACATGGCATGCTACAACACAACTGCAACATTAAACATCACACATACACAATGTGTGTCATGCGACCTATACATTCAATAGCATTACAAGACATATGTGTGTCACTTTGTACAAATGGTGGTTGCTATGCATATTGTGCATAGGTGCATTTGTTTGCACACACACATAGCAATTAATGTTATGTGTAGTACTGTGGTCACTGTAACTGGATGGGGTGTAGTACCATGAGCCATAATCATGCAGCATCAAGTGGTCACTCAAGGCTACTGATGTGTGACAGACCGGCACATAGCATGCTGTACCTGAACTGCAGTACCATGGCTACATTCACCATTTCACAGCCAGTTGTTACATGGGTTTGTAAGGTGCCCAATAGGGGGCATTGCCTAACATGAATGTGTTATGTGTTGAAGAGTGTCACACAGCCACATGAGAGGCCTCTACCCCTCAGGTATATTATGTGTGCTGTGTGGATGACATTTGGGATACTGGAGTGTGACCTTACAGCAGGTGTCTGAATACATCATGTGTAGCATGTTAATGTGTACTGCGTATAACACAGTTGTGTATGTTGTGTGCATGTGTATTGACTCTGCCTATCCAATGTCCACTACAGTGTTGCCACAATTGTGTGGGATGCTCTGTGTATTGCATGTGTTTGAGGCAGCTACTCATGTTACTGAGATGTGCATAGTCTCACAGCAAACATGCACAGCATGCATGATGCGCAGGTGTGTGATGTGTACATGGCCTACACCTCACCTATGACATGCACATTTAATTAGCAATAGTAAATGTAGAACACATTCTCCAGCATGGGTCTGCTGCCTTGCTGTCACACCAGAGGGACCTACAAGGATATGAGACAGTTAATCAGTGGCAACAACTGTGGCATTGCTACTGTGTGTTTGCAATCTTACAGTAGTACAATGGTTAACAGTCACAGGCCTGCAGATTATATTCCTAATTATTAGTATTGCACAACACTAGGCACCACATCTCTAACTACACAGTACACATCTCACATAAGCATGATCTACCAATAGAGGTAACAGTAGTCTACAGCTATGCCATGTTACCTACACGCTCCGTGTCAACTTGCTGGGTGGCTCCGGCCTCCATGATGATACCTGTTAGTTGTTGTTGTTGTTGTTGTTGGCCAGGAGCCACCTGGCTAAGGAGCAGCTCCTCTACTCTGGTGAGGGGGGGGGTGGATGGCTACCCCACCACCTGTGGCAAGCTGTTGTCTACGGATATCAGACGCATGCTGCCGGACATGTCTAATTAAATTACTACAGTGATGGCATACCTGCTCATATGTCTGGTTATGCATGCCTATGTCATTTACCCTACGGACAAGATCTTGCCACAGTGCAGTCTGCTCATGCTGGTCCTGGCTGGTTCTTGAGAACAGCAGGGCATAGTGCTGAACCATGCAGGTTGTAATCTGTTCCTCCTCTGCTGGTCTATATGAGGGATTACGATGGTGGGCCATGACCCTGGAAGACAATGAAACAATATGTGTGAGCAAGTCATGTGGCACACTTAACATTCTAAAGTACAGATATCAATTAACTGCCATATATAGCAACCTATTGGCTGTCATAGGATAAACACTTTCAATACCAAATATCAGTGCTCAACCCAGAACTGCCTGACAGTGCTTGGCCCACTCTATATATCAAACCATGTTTTGCACAACAACAAAGATAAACCATTATGTAAGACTATACAACAGTACATGGCACACTGTATGTGACAGAATGCACCACCTAGCCACAGGAGGTGTATATCAGGCTAATGCATAAAGAAACATGTAATCCATTGCAATGATTGTAAAGTCCAGTTACAGTATTACCAGTATACCACACTAGTCTTTGATGGCAAACCCCTGCCTAACATATGTGCACATTCATTAATATTGGTGGCATACTGCTGTACTAGACTATACATGTTGCTAGATACGTATTTATATCCTGTAACACACATATGACCAAGGCCATGGTATAGGCATACCCACACACACATCAGACATACATACCAGACACAAAGGTATGGCAACCCAGATGACCTTTACCTGTGTACCATACAGTACTGTGTGTCAGTAGTTACAACACCTTATGCCTGAGGTATGTAATCTGTGAGGAGTACGGGGAAAACACAAAACAGTGGTTCCAAGGAATGTGGATATACACCATGCTGTGCTGTTTAGGCATACAGCTTCAGGTAGTACTACAGTTCATACAGGAGTTGGATTCACCAGCAGTAACACTCAGTAAGCATGCATGTACTGCTGTAGCCTACAATGGGACACCCCAGTTGACACCAAGGGACTATGTCAGACTGTATGGCATACTTCTTTTTCTGCCTAGCAATAGCATACACATCTTTTGCTGGGATCACAACTAGGACACATAATACCATGACAGAAACAGTTTTCTACTTAACAATCACACATATACAGAACTCTGACACATTCACCAACACATTCACCATCACACTCAGTCAACCTCACATAGCAATTATTGCAACAAGTACATGTGGGTGTGTATCGGTTCATAGGTAGGAAATAGGTTATTGGCCCTAGGGCCTATAGATGTCTAGCCATACGCTACCCTGCCCTTTGACACACAGGTAATTTAATTTCATGTTGCCCTGTCAAGCAGGGCCACAGAGGTGATTCCCGGGGTGTATTTCCTATCTCCCATACAATCATCAGGATTATTTAAGATGACTGCTAATTAGGAGTTTTATTTGCTATTGATAGGTGGTTTGTTCCAGAGTATGGGATGTCTCTGAGATAGGAATCTATCCCTCCAGCATGTGCTGTTTATTGAGGTGACAAGGTTTAGGTCCCTAGAGCATGTACCTCATAGGGATTGTGATCTGTTTACATGGAGCATGTCCAACAGCTCTGGGTTTGACATAGCTTTGTATGTTAGGCAGAGGTCACCTCTGGGTAGGCAGTATGTGACACAGTCTAGCTGTGGTTTTGTGAGATGGTCTGCGTAGGGCATCTGTTTGAGGTCAGTATTACTCTTTATGAGGTATGTCTGTGTCCTTTCCAGTTGCTGTAGATGTCTTGTGAGGTACATACCACATGGGGCATTGTACTCTATAATGGGTTTTATGTGTGTTGAGTAGAGGGGAACACTGACCTATATTTCCCTGGATGACACACCTTTTGTGATGACGTGTGCCACGTAGACAGATTACATGACTAGTATGGCACTGTGATTATCAAAAGGGAGACCACTGTCCAGCTGTGTCCCATGGTCTCTTATCACATCTTCTGTGTTAAGTAGACTACCACCTATGTGGTAGTTAATGGGTACAGAGTTTTTGCAAGAAGGGATGCCAATGTAGTGTCAACATTGAGCTTGAGTCCATGGCTTTGTCACCAGGCATCTGTTGCAGTAAATATGACCCTGTCTCTCTCTCTCTCTCTAGATATATATATATATATATATATATATATATATATATATATATATATACACACACACATACATATAAACATTCATTGGTGTACATATAGATATACATATAGGCACATATATAGTCCACCTTTCATGGTGGGAATATCAATTATGCAAAGGTTGTGAGGTATACAGTTATGTCATAATATTGCACAGTGTTGTGCGGAATGCATTGAAGGTGTTCTCAGCCCATGTAGCTTTAGCAGGCCTCACTGGCTGCAACACTGCAAACCTGATGAATCATACCCACAGTGCTTAACCACAACGTGTCATATACCAGCACTGTATGCTGTCTTATTTGCCACACACTACAACCTACATAGAAATATGCACATAACCTTCAACAACATATATATGTCCACCTTTCACAAACAGTTGCACTATGTCCCTTGCTCTATGCACATGTACAGATGCTAATATATCTGACACAGACAGATCTCTCACCACACTGTTGTAAGTCCGTGTACCTCACAGCTGACCTGTTGGGCCTTGCTGCAACATGAACAGGTGTCACATGTGAGCACACAGTAGTATTAGAGGGTGTAGATATAGCTGCAAATGCTAGATTAGCATACTAGCCTGGTACAGTTGTTGCCAATGCTAATCTACATGTTAATATGACTATCATGCATTTGTTACTCTGTCACATCCATGTTTACATAACTGTATGTGCTACTCCCCCAAACAGACACTGTATACACTACTGTACAGAACACAGATAACATGGATCAGATGTTTGACATTTAATGCTGAACTACATATGTCACAGCCATATTCCACTGCACACACCTACACACTGATTTCACCATGGCAGTAGTTATGCAGGGCATCTGTGCATAGATACGTACTGCTGCCACATATGGATAATTCAAACTATGTAGAGTACTCTTCAAAACCTTCTACTACATGCCAGTAAATACATATCTGTTACATACCTTTGTTTTGTATGTGTTTGTATTAGTCAGTTCCATGTGTTTTGTAATTTTTTTTAGATCTTATTTTTTTCAATATATTTTTTATTTTTCAATATATATATATTTTTTTCAATATATTATTTTTTTCAATATATTTTCTTTTATATCTTTTTTTCTGTTGCTGTTGTCTGTGTGTCTCTCTCTCTCGCTCTCTCACACTCTCTCTCTCTCTCTCTCCGTACCTGCAATGAAATGATTGCATGTGTGGACAGCAAGTACAGCCTGCTTTTATAGGTATCTGCACATGTGCATGTGATGGTCTCTGCACCAATTGTTGGCCACCATTTGGCAATTGCATGCAGCCTGCTCTGTGGTACTTGCAGTAGTCACTGTCATAGCAACCCAATGCTATAAATTGCTAAGTCAGGTGGGCATAGCCCTTACAGCTTTCCAAAGTGGGGACCATGCTTGTTTGCTGTGGACACCATTGTGTAAGTCAAAAGGTTGGTATACGTCTTGTATCTGATGCTAGGGGTGTAGCTAGTGATTTCAATGTTGTACTCAGACCTGAATGTTGCCACTTCCAGTACACAGTTGTCAGTGTAGAATTGTACTCACCCCTACAAATGCTAACACAAGATACATGGGAGTATGTAGTTTATTTTCTACTTATACAATTAGCTGCGATACATACATAGTTATTGAGTTGTTTTCATTTGCCACATGAACTGTTTGTGAACTGCTATACTGTGGATATTTATGTGCTCACTTCTGCACAGTTTGTGTTTTTTTGCTAACATTAGCACAGGATGCTCATGAAAACTGGACAATTCCAGTACTGAGTATGCCTACCTACATCCTTGCTGGACCTTGAACACACAGGTATTTTGTACATTTTGGTGGGTTCTATCCTGCTATGATACTGTGTGGGGGGGTTGTGAAGTGCTGCTGTAACATTATTTACTGCTAAAATGGCTGGTTCTGTTATCACAGTCATGTAATGCAATTCCACAACAACTGCTTGTAAAGTTCCACAGAACAGGTTTTGTGCTATGGCATTCCTATCTTTCCTTTACATTCACTCATTCTGATGCATGATATATATATATATATATATATATATATATATATATATATATATATATATATATTTATATATTTCAGCAACAACCTGCAGTATACCCACTATGGCTTAGTGGTACTTCATGCAGTCTAGTGTGTACAAGGTTCGAGACTGACAGTGGTGTTTTATTTTGCCGCTGAGCAGAACAAGGGCCCTCACATGCAGGGTGACTAAGGCACTTTTAAGCAGTTGTAAGTGGGTTTGCGTGGGTTTAAGCGATGCTTAGCAATACTTAGCTAAGCACACACAAGCGCACACTCTCGCAAACCCGCTAACTAGTGCTTAAAAGTGCTTACTCCCGCTAACCCCCGTGCTCATTTCTTTGAAAGAAATGAAAATGGGGAGAAAGGACAGTAGTGAAAAGGGGCACAAAGAGGGAAAGACAGTAGAGAAAACAGTTAGGGATATGCAGGACAGGTGTAGGGAAGGTCCATAGCTGCTCATTTCTTTAAAGCTCTTTCTTTAAGCAACAGCTGTGCATATACTAGTAATTTGGAGGGAAATTTGAAACCTTCCACCCCTGAGAGAGGGGTGAGAACAACAAAGTATGTTGTACTGCCAATTAAATTTCAGTTTATGTGTCCAGCGGACATGTGTGCAAAATGGGCAGCTATGTATGGGGCGTAATTCTTTTTGTGGGAGCAGATTGCCCATTGTTTTTTTCAGGTGAGATTGGAATGTGGGGTAGGGCAAGTAGGTATATTTGGGGAGGTAGGTTAGGGAGGTAAACAGACAAGACAAACAAGACACATACAGGGGCGGAATATGACACATGGGGTGGGTGAACACTTGGAAATCGCAAGCCCATGAGCCCACAGATGGCAACAGTTGAACTGAGATCCCCACCCATGGGCAGTCACCACTCACCTTCACAGCACAGAGGGTGGCTGTGCTGGATGCTGCGTAGTAGGGGCAGGTTCACCCGTGAGTCACACCACTCTTTCCTCAAGCTGGCGTAGGGGATCAGTGACTGAACGCTCAATCTCCCTATGCACCACAGCCCTGACCGTTCGGAGGGTGATAGGTGGCCCTCCACTGGCCAAGCTTGCATGGGGGGGTGAGCCCCATCCCCTGCAGCACTTCCACCTGAAGGTGGCACAAGGCCAATGGAGGAGGAGGTCCCGGGCTGGGCACCGGACCTGCTGGTGCCAGGTGCCATCACCAGCTGAGGTGGGACAGGTGGGTCTGCTAGGACCGGCCTTCCCAAACATTCTATGTTTAGGAGGATTTAATGACAATATGGGTTGGTAACAGCCAACAGCATTCCAAATTAGTTGTAACAGCATGCACTAATATTCACTTTAACCCAACACATCAGAGTTCCAACAGTTGAACAGCAAGCATAACACATGCATATATAGAACAACAATAGACATTCCAACAGCATGCAGGATTAATTGGTGGCAACAGGCCACCAAGATTGTGGTGTTTGAACAGGACACATGCATCAAAGTAAATGCAGATATTTATAAACCAATAGGACATATGTCCCAACAAATGTTTTGAGATTAGACATACCCACTGAGGTGTGGAATTGCATTGTTTATGCACATACAGTAGGGTGTAAAAAGATACCTCAGTTAACAACTTATATGTACTTATAGTTTACACTACATTCCTATTGACTGCAGGTATATATTCCCTACATGTATTATTACACTAGGCAATGTCCATTAAGTTGTGAAATGGGTTCTGCTAGTTCCTTATATACCTGACCTGTATCTGACATACAAAGTGTCCAGGATGCAGATGTTACTGCTACGTATTTATATATTTTATTTATATTTATATATCTACATATCTGGATGTGTTCAGGTGACATTATCAGTTATATTTTAACAGCCCCTACATTTCTAGCAGCACACTGACATTTCTGAGGAACACAGTAACAAGCTACTCATGTGCCAGATTTACCTATAAATGCCAGCCATGAAACAACAGTTGAGGACTGTATATATGCTTAACAGCTACTGGCACTCGCTTCATCCACTTTCTATGGGCCTACCCAAGTGTGGGTTGACAGTGCTTCATACAACACTACTATTTCTATACTGCAAGAGTACAACAACATTTCAAAGAAAGTGACACGGGCACACTCCAGGAGTTATACCTTTATTAATTACATTACACACTTTCCTAGTGGCTCTCTCATTTATTTGATATTACTGTGCATGCAGATGACTTATTCAAGATGTATTATACCTTTGTTTATTGGTTACAACACTCTTTTTCAGACTCTCTCACTTATTTTACATAACAGTACATGCAGAGAGGTTATTCAAGCCTTATTATACCTTTATTATTGGGCTACAACACTTTTTGTCAGGCTCTCTCACTTATTTTATATAACAATACATGCAGAATAATTACTAACCTGCCTGGTAGCACAGCCTTTGCAGCCTATCTGCATAGGCTTGCTGATTCGCAGCACGGACACCTGCAGCTGTGAAGTAAATGAAGTGATATTGAGACATATATCTATCCATACTATCGACTACAATAGCAATTCTTACATACTTCATTCCATGGCTACCTACACAGTAGTGGGGCATTTGGCATCCCACAGGAATCCTGTATCCATTGGTTCAGTTGGTCCTGCTTGTGTCTCTTCAGGTCTACATGGTGGTGTCTGACCTGCTCACCAGTCCGAGGGATGCCTGTGGCACTGGAGAAATCATGTGAAGGACGGTTCCAGGCTTCTGCTTTGTATTCAGTGCCCTGGAACTGGCCCTGCAGGAGTCTGGCATCATGATGATGGACGAGGAGCCAAACCATCACTTTTGACTCCTCAATGCCCTATTGTTGCGCTCGAATATGAGAGCCCTCTCCAACACCAGCCATTGCTGCCTGCAGATGGGAGCTACAACCAGTTATGGCAAGTATTCCCACCTATGGAGCTTAAATATGCCTCATTTCCCGCACTTATTTGTGATTGGCAGGATTTGAAAATTCTCAGCTGAGTGTACACCTGCTTAGCACTGGGTAAACTTTGATTAATATGTATATGTGTGTTGACAATGCATCAACATCAAATGCTGTCATGGCTTAGTGGTTCAGTACTTTGATTATGGTGCACACTATACCGGGTTCGAGGCCTGTCATTGCTTTTTATTTTACTACTGGCCTGACCGGCTAGGAGGTGTGGCTGTGTTTATCCGACTTTGCTCAACTTTGCCCAACATTGCTCTACGTTTACCGATGTTGTCCAACATTGCGCTAGTTAGTGCTGTGCGCAGCTTTGCGCAAACATGTTTTGTTTGTGCTAGTTGGCACGATACGCAGCTCCGTGCAAAGCTATTGCACTAGTTAAAGCACTGCTAAGCTATGAGCAATTATACTTAAATATGCTTAATACTGATAAACTTTGCTTAGCAGTGCTTCACATTGCTTAAGATACATTACTTATGTATTTATCAGTATGCATGACTATTTCACCTTCTTATATATATATATATATATATATATATATATATATATATATATATATATATATATAATATTGTTCATTACTACATAGGCCATTTCAATGCATTTTACTAAAATTTGAAAGGTAAATGTCAGGAATTATTTTTATGCACAGATTTACTACAGAAAATGGGAAGGGGAGTGGTGGGACTTGAACCAGGAATGCCTCCTCTTTGTGCGAAGGCTCTACCACTACGCTATTTCTGTCTGGCTTAATTTCCATATACATAGCTTATTATCTTCTTCAATGTCTAAACTTCTAACTGTAGCTAAACAATGGGCAAACCCGCGCACGCACGTGCAAATACGGGCAGCTATATCGGGAATAATTAAAAAAAAAAGTTTTACATTTTATTATATTTGTACAGGGGTTTAGAATGTGGGGGAATGTAGTGTTGGAGATATACACATTTGAGTGGACTTGCTCATGTCTGGTGACATTTGCAGTTTAGGCACTTGCAGGGGCATGGATATTTGGACTGCTCGGCAGTCTGACACACCCCCTGCTCTCATGCATGCTCTGTGTTAGCCTTTGAGTTGAGTCAGTGCACCCTCATGAATATGCATAGTGCACTGACGTTATACTCTTAGGCTGCAGTTTCCGAGTAAGACTTATTTAGTCTTACACGGAGGATTAGTGAATCCCAGCCAGGGTCTTTCATAGGTAGCTAGACATACTTTCCATAGAAGAAGGTGGAACCTGTGAATTTGTGAGTATCTTGAAAGACATCCACTGCGCATTATGGTTAAGATGTGTCAGTTAAGGCAAGTTGTGCACCTAGTAAGAATGAACCCATGGGTGTCACCACAGAAGGTATGCTAGGCACAGCTCACTTGGAGAATATCTATTACCTTGCCTGGGATCACCTGAGGATCCCACAGGATGAGCTGGAGATTGTTGCTGGAGAGAAAGGGAATTCTGGTCTATCCTGCTCAGCTTTTCGCCACTAACCCTCAGCAGGACAAGTAATTTAGAAATTTCATTGAGGAACATATGATCCAAAATGAAAAATAAGGAATCTGGTGATGACATTAAGATGAAAGCATTACAACACCAGTTCAGAAATGAAGTGTAATCAACCAGCTTGAATCAAAGATCTTATACAACCAGCAAGGAGGAGTAAGGGGCTCACCTGGGCTACTGGACTCACAAAGGTTAAATATGTGCCATGACAATTGCAGTGGAAGGCTACTGATTAAGTATGTACTTGATTGCATTATCCTTATCCAGAAAATAAAGGTACTGGTCTCATCTGGATTAAAGGGATACTGCCATCCTTCCCCATCTGAAATAGAGATGTCTTAGTACCATATCACAGTAAAGGTATGACATCTATCAAAGGCTTATGAAGCCAAACTGTATTATCACCTGGATAAATACCTTAGTTTACCTGTAACAACTAGTTCATAACCAATACTGCATGGTAGTTCACAAGTATGAATTAACTACATGTTAAGCAATTATTACATATGCATCAAAACTAAAGCCCATCAAATCAAGAAAAACATCAAGAAGTTATCAAAGGAATTGAAAAATAGCACCAGGAAAAAAGGCACCCCATGAACTCAGGCTAGTATCAGACACTAAAGACAACAACAAACCCTTCTTTAGTTACATCAGGAAGAAAAGAAAATATACTCAACATTGCTCAGAATTGATTCAAATGGAAATACCCACTTGGATGTAGTGGATTTTTGCCAACATGCAAGCAAACAAATTTAGTATATTTCACCCCAAAGACAATTATACAACCCCCCACCCTTGACCTCCATATTTGCTTAAAGTCATTTCTAAAATTAAAAAATATATATCCCACATTGGACTTTATAATATCCTTGGCAGCTTAATGAAGAACTCTAACAAAGCACTGGCAAACCCATTCAACCCATTCAACCTGAGTTTCGCAAATGGCTTTATCCCACCTGAATTGTGCACAGCTGTGGTGATGCTACTTCACAAGGGTGTCTCAACCACTGACCCCAGAAAATACAGACCCATATGTCTGATGAATCTGAGATGCAAAGCCATAGAGCATGTACTAGCAGACCTGATTAATACTGATATCAAAAATCTTATCAGACTTGGCCCTCAGCAGTTTGGCTTTGTCAAGTGTAGATCTTGTCTGATGAATCTAATAAACTTCTTCAACAGAGTAAAATAGGCAATGGACAGTGTATCTAAACCTTGCCAAGCATTCGATGCTGTATGACAAGCCAACATAATAAACAAATAAATTGCATTCCAAAGTGACCCCTATATAGTTAGATGGACTGCAAACTGGCCGAGGGACAAAACCACACAGTGAGAATGGTGGGTTTATCTTCAGAGCACATGGAGGTGTCAGGCAAAGTTTCCCATAGATCTCTGATGTTCAGCATCTACTTTTCTGACCTCTAAATCACCAGCAAGGATCTCTGGTTAAACAAGTGTGAGAATGATTATAACCTAGATGTCACCCTCAAGTCCCACTCTGACACACAGGTACTCCAACATGAGCTTATATTTGTTAGCAACTAGTTTCCAAAAAATGGATTATTTATTTATTTGCCATTTGTTAACCGGTTTAGTCCAACTGAGCCATTCCCCATTTTCAGTGAAAACCCAAGGTGAAAAGCTCCAGAAATACAACATTTTTTTATATAAAGATTACAGTACATTAAATATATAAGAACTTAACATTGCTCAAAAATGAGATACAATAATATTAGCAGATTATAGTATACACTATAGTATATGGTAAAAGGTACAGATAAAACCAAGTATATGCAAAAATACAGTTTAACAGATTTGTTCAAGTATCATGTACAGTCAGGAAATCTGGTACATGCAGAATAACAATTATTAATTCTTGTTCTAAAACTCTTGGTTCACTGTTGGTTATTACATTAAAGGTGGCAGATGAATTCAAAGTGAATGCACAGTAGGGTTTAACAGCTACTTTGACTGATTTGTTTTACTCTAAGATCATTGTTTGTTGGTAAATTGTTGTGAGCATAGTTAAAAATGTTGACAGGTTGAAAGACTGATTTGGCAGAATTTGTGGCAAGATGTGTGTTTGAGTTCAACAGGAATTATGGCAAGGCCAGGTTTTGTAGTTTAGGAGGTGTTTTTTAACTTCTGATTTGAAACAAGTGCAACTTGTGATGCTGCGTATATAAAGGGGTAGCCTATTCCAGGTGTGGGAGGCAGAGTGCTTATACAGGAGTTTGCCAATATTTTTATTAGGTTTGTATAAGTCTAGTAGGTTCTGGTCTGAGTGATGGGCAGGCTAAGGGTTTATTTAGCAGGAAGTGAGTGAGCTGTAGTTGTGAGAGAAGTAGGGGTTGGGAGAATTCAAGCCATTGGAGTTGGTTCAGGACAAGGCAATGATGAGATGTGTATGGTAGGTTACTGGAGAATCTGGCTATGCTGTTATAGGCCTGTTCAGGTTTGGATAGGAGTGATGACTGGAGATGGGTTTAGATTGGAGAGGCATAGAGAAGGGAAGGGAGGAGAAACACTTGAGCAAGAGAAGATCAGGATTTGGGAGTGAGGAATTTTTTATTTCTGTAGAAGACGCCTAATTTTTTTTTGGGGGGGGTGTTGATACACTGCTGTATATGGATGTTGAATTTTAGCTGGTCATCAATTATAGTTTCAAGTAGTCTGGTGTGGGGATCGGCTGTGATGGGAGTTTTATTGAGGGAGAGAATGGTAAAAGTGGATTTGTGGTGAGAAAAGAATTTCGGAAGAAAAAGTAGGAGCTAAGTCTTTTTGGGATTAATTAAAAGTCAATGTTCAGTTAGCCATTTTTCTACAGAAGTGGAAGTATGTTGTATTATAGAAAGGAGGTTAGCGATATTGTCAGAGATAGAGATGACAGTGGAGTCGTCGGCATATTGTATGAGGGAAGAAGATGTGCAGGAGGAGTGGAGGTCATTAGTGAAGATGTTAAATAGGGGGGAGCCTAGAATTGAGCCCTGAGGTACACTGGTTTGAATAGGTAGGAAGGGGGAACAGGCAGATTGCCAACTAACAGACTGGCATCTGTTTGAGAGATAACTTGAGAGCCAGCTAATAGTAGGGAGGGGAGGTTGAGTTCAATTAGTTGGAAATAAGTTTAGAATGGGAGACGGCATCAAAGGCTTTGGATAGGTCAAGAAAGAGACAGGATACTAGTTGGTTGTTGTCCATGGCTTCAGCAAGAGTATGTGTGAAAGAGAGTAGGGCAGTGGAGGTACTATGATTAGGTCTGAAGCTGTGCTGTGTAAGGGTTAGGAGATTATTCTTGATTAGGTACTTAAGAAGTTGGTTATGTATAGATTTTTCAAGAAGTTTGGAGAGTAGACAGAGAATTGACATGGGTCTATAGTTGGAAGGATCTGTGGAGTTACCTCCTTTGTGTAGTAGTATGGTGTTAGAAGATTTCCAGGAATCTGGGACAGTGGATTCTTGAATGGATCAGGTAATTAAGATTGAAACAGGATAGGCTATGGAGTGGGCTGCAAGTTTAAAGAAGTGGGGTTTAAGGTTATCAGTAGAAGGAGAGCAAGGTTTAAGTTTAAGATGAAGAAATTTAATATAGGTGGCAGGAATAGGTTTAAGATTGAAACAGATGTTTGTGTTTGTTTTTTGTGGGGGAAGAGAGGGATTGTCAGATGGCTACATTTGGGTGAGTTTTTGAATAGATTCAATGACGTGAGTATTGAGAAGAGAGGCAGTTTCAATGGGAGAGTAATTTGAGTAGGATTTGGGGGTTATAGGATTACCTGGGTTCAGTATTTTGTTGACAGAGTGACAGAATTTATTTTTGGGTTAGAGTTCAGAGTAGATTGGGAATTATAATAGTTTCTTTTCTTGTCCTTGCTGATTTGTTTTTTGGAAAGGTTACTGAGTTCTTTATACTTTTGGAGAAGTGTTGTGGATTTTGTTTGAAGCCATTGCTTCCAATACATGTCCCTTTTTCATTAGAGAAAAAGTATCTTTATAGAGCCAAGAGGAATAGGTATTTTTGAATCTATGTTTCCTTAAAGGGGCAAGAGTGTTAAGGATATCCAGAAATGTGTCATTGAAATATAGAACTGCATAACTGAGTGGAAGGTATTTAAGGAGGGGCCAGTTAATAGAAGCTAACCTATCATTAAAGGTTTTGGCTTTAAAGGAAGAGAGATTTCGACATTCTTTATAAAGGTGGGAGTTGAGCATTTGGGAGGAGTGTCTGAGAACTTTGGTAGGGAGATGGTCACTTAACGAGTCTGGTAGTGTGCTGGGGTTGTGGTATAAGGTATGATCAGATGTGAGAATCCAGTCTAACATGGAGCTGTTGGCATTATTATTGTTGTAACGAGTAGAGATATTAATGATTTGATGGAAGCCATGGAGCTTTATGTGTGTGGGGGAGGAGGTGGTGTCTATCTTTTGCCGATCAATATTTCATCACCGAAAAGGATGGTCTCATGAGTGATGTTTTGGGAGATCTAAGATAGGATGGATTCCAGTATGGGGATGTTGTTACCAGGTGGTATGTATATAGTTGCTATGGCACTTTGTTTTTGAGGGATGAAGGTGTCAATTAGCAATGAGATGCTCAGCAGGATGAAAGTCAGGTAAAGGGATAGGTAAGGGGGAGAGCATCAGGTGGTCGGTGTACATAATTGTACATGTTTTTTGTTTGCTCTGTCAAGACGATACATGTTATAGCATTGACGAAGTATTTCAGTTTCTGGGATGTGTGGTTTTAACCATGTTTCTGATAATGTTAGGATATCAGGGGAGTAGAGGGAGATCCAGGCATGGAGTTCAGTGATTTTCTTAAGGATGCTTTGTGTGTTAATGGCATAGATTGAAAGGGTTTTCATTGGAAAGCTGCTAGTTGTGGATGGTGGGAATGGGCCAGGGTTGGGATGAATGTCTCCATCTAAAAGTAGGGGTGCTGAGGGTGTAGTAGGCTTAGTAGTATAAAGATAGGAACTATGAGGATACAGTTTTGGCGTATATGATTTTATAGTTTGTGGAAAGACTTTAGGTTTGAGTAGTTGAGAGGGGGAGAAGGTTAAGAGAGAGGGTGAGATAAGGAAGGGCAGTGAGGGTTCCCTGTCAAGGAAAGGAGCAGTTTGAGAAGGGGTTACATGAAACTGATTCAGGTTTGCATGATAGGAGGTGAAAGTTGAGATGTAAAGTAGTAGAATAGCTATGAGGTAGAGGGGGGCTGAAAATTGTGTGAGGGACATGGGTACTGGAATGTAGAGAGTAACTAGTGCTGGAAGCTGGGATGTTAGAAGGGGACCTGACTTAAAGAGTAATGTAGTGGGAGAAAAGGAAGTATAAGGGGGTGTGAATTTATGACTGGAAGTGGAGGAGTGATGTAATGTGATGTAGGAGTGATGAAGAGGTGGGTAGAGAGAGAGGTAGTATTGAATAATTAGTAGATGTGCGATGGGTAGGAAATCAGAGTGTAAGATATAAAAGTAATGATATGGGGTGGGTGGGAATGGGGTTAGGGTAGGGGGTGGAGTGAGCCCGAGCATAGAAAGGTTGAATGGAGCAGGTTGAGCCTACCAAGTAAAAGCACTCAGAAAAACAATCAGCATGTAGGCAAGAGACAGGACCCAAGAGCTGATAGTTTGCATGGTAGCTTTGTCTATAAGAGCCCAGGTATCTAGTATGGCTAGGAGGAGATACACAGCTCAATAGTTAAGTAGTTATGAGCTGTAGTAAGTGACCACTTCAAAAAATTACCCTGGGAGAAGGAAAAATACAGAGCTGGGGAAGCTAGTTTCAGCACTGTGGACAGTAAATGCTCTGGTGCACTGCACACCAAAATTACTTAGAAGATATTATGCTGCTACAACAATAGTTTTAAATTTACACTTGAAGATAACCTACACTCTAAGCTAGGAGAGAAGCAATTTTCAGAACAGACTGCAAATAACAGTCTGTTGAATTTGTATCAGGAGTAGGTTTCAGAAGCTGAAGGACATTCCTGTAGTCGCAGTCACAGAATAGTGAAAGTAATAAAACACAGGAATGGCCAGAAGAGAACTGGAAGGGTAAAATAGAGGGAAAAATTGGGGGGGGGGTCAAAAACAGTAGATTCTTACCTAATTACACACATGTACTTTTAAGCATAGTCTAGTAACTAATTAAGTCACCAATTATATTGGATTCAAATTAAACATAAAAAAATACAACATGTTTGCATTCAGAAAAAAAAAATCCCTCCTTCCAACTTATAGTATAGACAACACCCTACTTCAGACTGAGAATGTAATGACATATCTTGGAACATGGGATGATAGTTTTATTTCACTTGACCACCATGTTGCAATGGTGGTTACAATGTTGTTTTATTTTGTGAAGCTCATTCATTAACCAAAACCAAAGAAAGTAAGGCTCATGTAGTGCCATACTGCATCCAATAGATGTAATAAAACACTTCCAAAAGTGCCAGTTAGTGACTGTAAAAGCAGCCCATAACAAAAGTCATTGAAACCATGAAGGATAAATGTTAAAACCAAATAAAATGGACTTCATTGATTAAACATAAAAAAAAAAAACAAATGGTTGAGCACTTGTATTTATAACTTGATGGACATCATCCGATCCATTAGAATAAAACAATAGTCATTGAAATAATGTCTGAAACTTTTTTAAAAAATCATGTGACCGATCACAGTCATAAATAAATTAAGTAATTAAATCAGTAGAACTCTTAAATTGCAAGGTACAGAAATAAAATAATTAATTTTGAACCAAATGTGACACACACATTGACTTTGCCATCTAATAATTCATCCACTTTTAGATCCACACACTCCTTAGTAGTTACCTATAGTAGTGATGTGAAAAGTATTCAAGATATTGTTAAAAGTAATTGGGGTATGTTAAAGATGGATGAGGTATGAGCAATGTTTTATATACACTGTGATAGGAGATATTGTAACATGTGACCCTATTAGGGGTGTTTTTAAATGTTATGGTTTGAGCTACCACTTTTAATTGTCTGAAGAAGTTCGAGCAGACAGCCGAGTAAAAAGTTGGATTAAAGCAACTTAATAAATTGGTTGTAGCTTTGCCATGGCGTTCCTGACAGCTTTTATATTTACTTAGTAGTTTAGTGTGTTTTTCAAGTTGAAGGATGGATAAGATCATCTTTAGAACTCTGGTTACTACCCCAACTTTTGTGTTTAAAATGGGGAAGAATTTAAAATACGTATCTGAGCTTCAACACAACACTTTCTACAAAAAGAGAAAGAAAGGGTAAAACGAAGTGTGGTGCATGTTACCAATGTCCTCACATTATGAAAAAGACGGACATTTTTGTAGGAAACCCACTTACTAATGTAATCGTAGGGGATGGTAACTGCATCACAAAGGGAGTAGTGTATATTGCCATTTGTCAAAAAATGCTCATGTTGCTATATAGGAAAAACTTAGCATCAGTTTAATATAGAACTTTATGAGCCCACTTATGCTATCAATAATGGGAATATTAATAACACGCTCTGCAGACACACTCAAAATTGTGAAGGGTTTAGTAAGTTCTTGTTTGGCATTATTGAAACTGTACATTTCAACATCAGAGGGGATTGCTGGGAGACTAGAATGGAAATGAGATTGCTATTTTAGCAGCTTAAATTAGATGCTGCAAATAAAAAAAGGTCTCAATGACTACATTTCAGTTGTACCAGTGTTAAAATTCAAAGCTGCTCAACTGTAAGTCTTGTGATTTTCAACTTTTTTAAACTTATTTAAATATATTATCATCTACTGATTTTTACCAATCTGTGTTTTTTTTCAGTGTTTCACACACTGCAATATTTTTCTTAATTATATTAAAGTATTTTGAAAGTTTTTCAACAAACAATTTCAATGAGGAACTTTTTAATGAGGTGTTTTTAAACTTATTGCTACATTCTACAAAAGTACTTAGATGCATTCTGTGTATTGCATTCTGTACCTTGCACTTTAAGAGCTCTACTGATTTAATTACTTAATTAAATTATTTGTGTCTGTGATTGGTCACATGATTTTCAAAAAAGTTTCAAAAGTTATTTAAATGACTGCTGTTCTTATTCAAATGGTTCTGATGATGTCCATCAAGTTAAAGACGAAAGTGCTCAACCATTTTTTCATGTTTTATTAATATAGTCCATTTTATTCAGTTTTAATGTTTATCCCTCATGGTTTTAGTGATTTTTTTTTGCTATGGACTGCTTTTGCAGTTACTAACTGGCACCTTTTTTAGTGCCTTCAGGCAGTATGACACTACATGAGCCTTATTTTCTTTGGTCTTGGTTCTTCTCTAATAGGTTGTATGGTCACATGCTATTTTATTTGGCTCTAAGTATTTGATATTAGCATGGCAGTGTTCCATTTGAGTCTGAGGACTGTACCATAGTTATGGGGAATTTGGGAGGTTCTAACAACTTGTATAATTGTGCATCTATATCTTAATTCAATGTACTTGATGATTTAGACAACCTTTCGACCACCCATTGTGAACTTACACAACTTATTGCTTAATTAACACAAAAATGCATCTCAGTACTGAATAATTTTGTCCAGACTTTTGCTATAAATGTGCATTTGAATGGTATGACCCCTGGGAATTCATCCTCTGGGTTTGACAGACTGTAAAGTAGTATGGTAGTTTCCAATGGTTTTAACATACTGAATGGTGATTTACCTGCACATAATTCCTTCAGAACTAACGGGCCACCCCACAGATCTGTTGATTTACAAGGTTGGTTACAAAAAGAACTTTGTATACCTACAAGCTCTACTGTTTCATCATTTTACAACCTTCAGAGTATGTTGGATGTTTTTCATTCTAAGACCCTTAAAGTGAGTAACCTTTAGTTACATAACCTGTATGTAACTAATGGTCTCAGGGGAGAAGGTTCCTAAAGGATTAGGAGTGTATAAGTCCCTGACTGGATTAGTGGCAAGGACCATACCTCTCAATCTGTTAGAGCACGAAATCTGGACAAAAGCCATAAATAATGGGGGGGGCTCAAAAATAGGGGCGATTTTTAAATATTGCTCTTACAAACTTAGAAAGTTGATAGAATAGCATATTTTGATTTAGCATTGCACTTCTAAAGGGTATGAAGTCTAAAACTCAAACATCTGTCATTATTTTCTGTCTTCAGTCTTGAATGACTTGTCAATAATTTGCCAGAAAAACACAATTTTATGAAAAATGGGCCAAAAATATGTCAAAAATCTTGAATTCTGTGAAAATATGTACAGTTGAGAGGCATGACAGAAGAGTACAAAGAGCTTCTTAAACAAGCATGGTTTTGAGCTGATATAATTTATAATTAAGTTTAATGATATACAGCTTTATGGTTTGTTTAATGACTTGAATGATTTGAACAAACAAATCACTGAGGATTTGCTTTTTGCACAGTATAACATTAAATACAATGCTATTTTTAATAAAGTAGAGCAGCAGGTTAATTTGAATTTGCAAAGGAAGCAGAAAAATAACTTATTAGAGTTCAGGCAGAGTGTTCTAACCTCAAAGCTTACCCACTTCCTAAATCATCATTAAACCAAAACAGTTCATTCAGAACTGAAGTACAGTGGAATTTATCACAGTAGCAATCAATTACCCCTTAGAGAACAATCACATATACAGACTGAAAGTGGTTATGATAATATTAATGAATTCAAGTTTAGATTCGGAGTTTCCACCACTAAGAAGGTCTGAATGAATTGTGAATCAGAATAGAAGGTTTTTTTAGAGACATCCCTCAGACAACAGGGACCCAGTCACAGGGGGCAAGGAAAATGGAAAGTGAGAGGGAAGAGAAACTGTAAGAATTAACTGTTGATTTTAACACCCCCCCCCCTTATTCCTACTGGTCCTTCTGATATTATTATGACTCACAGTGGTGTAATCGAGGATTTAACATTTTTTAATTATAGTGATTTGGTCATCACACCGGTATACTTTCCACTTTTCAATAAAGGATTTAAATTAATCTCCACTTCCAGATTAGATATTGATACCATCATTGAATTACAATTGTATACACGTAAACTTAATTTCATGATTAATTTGGATGGTAAATATATCAGTGAGAATGATGGTTCTAGTTCAGTGAACTTCAAGAACAAAAATATTGTGAAGAAAAAGAGTATGTACAACCTCCCTTTAAACCCTACCTTAGCAGTATTTGGAAGGGCTTATGAGAGAGAGAGATACACAACTTGAAACATGCTCACGTCCCTTATTTGTATAACCTGACTAAGGAAGAAAAGGAGGTTATGTTTGCAGTAATCCATCCATCAGAGTAATGAAATCAGATAAGGGTGGGGGAATTGTTATTGCAGACAAAGGAGATTATATATCCAATATTTAAAACTTGTTACAGGATACCGAGAAGTACAATGTTGTTTCTAGAAATTAAGTTTTATTGCGTATAAAAAGATTGATTTCTTTCTCAAAGATATCTTAATGCAAGGAACTATTGATAAAGGCACATGCAGATTTTTAGTTAACATATCTCCATATATTCCTACCATGTTTGGAATATCCAAAATTCACAAGGACATTTCTTTCCCCCCTTTACAGATTGATTGTGGCAGCTAATAACTGTAAAATGTAGCCACTGGCAGTGTACGTAGATCTTATTTTGAAGGAGTCGGCTAGTTCACTCAATCAATATATTAAAGGACTCCTGGGATTTCCTTAGTAAAATCAAAACACATTTTATAGTACTTCTGCCCATTTTTCCACTATAGAAGTGGTTGATACTAGTGTTGGAGTTTTTACTTGCAGTAATAACAGAACCTACCCCACTTGATGGTCCCACTACAAATTTTATTATTGATCTCATGGAGCTTATTCTGACAAGTAATGTTATCACCTTTGAGGGTGAATACTACAGGCAGATCAAAGGTGTTGCCATGGAGGCAAGTTGTGCCCCAACATATGCTAATTTAGTGTTATATAGTTGGGAGAAAAAGTTTGTTTTGGCTTGTCTTTTCTCTTCAAAATGACACACTTATTCAAAGGTACCTGGATGATGTATTTGTTTTATGTTAGGACAGTAATGAAGAAATACACACACATTTTGTGTCTTATTAGGAGAACACTTCATCTTTTTTGTCATTCACAGGGCACTTTGACAAGGATTCAATAGATTATTTGGAAGGAATTATGTTAAGGACCTTCTACGGGGTACTTTTGGGTCAAAAATTTATCAAAAAACCCACTTTCTTGAATAGTTATTTGGATTATCAAAGCTGTCACCCTAAACATTTTAAATGGAACATTTTCAAAGTTCAGTTGGTCAGAGCTGCAAAAATGTGTTTAGACATGTATCACTTTAATATTGAGGTAGACACTGAGAAAAACATGGTTTTGGAAAGGTGATACCCCAAAGATTAAAAAAAAAAAAACATTGCATCAGATGTGACTCAACAATGGAGAAAAAGATACATGCCACTTTTAGCTCAAGATAATGTTGAACCAAATGAGACACACATTGACTTTGCCATTTAATAATTCGTCCACTTTTAGATCCACAAACTCCCTAGTAGTTACCTGTAGTAGTAGCGTGAAAAGTATTCAGAATACTGTTAAAAGGAACTGGAGTCTGTTTAAGATGGATGAGGTCATCTTTAGAACCTTGTGTACTACCCCATCTTTTTTTGTTTAAAATGGGGAAGAATTTAAAATATGTATCTGAGCATCAACACAACACTTTCTACAAAAGAGAAAGAAAGGGTACAACAAAGTGTGGTGCTATGGAAAAGACAGACATTTTTGTAGGAAACCAACTTAATAATGTAATCTTGGTGGATAGTAACTGCACCACAAAGGGAGTTTTGTATATTTCCATTTGTGAAAAATGTGCATGTTACTATATAGGAAAAACTTATTGTCAGTTTTATAAAAAAAAATTATGAGCACATTTATGCTATCAAATGGAATATCATTAATGTGCTCTGTATTCACACTCAGAATTGTGAAGGTTTTAATAAGTTCTTTGTTAAAGAAATTGTACCTTTCTACGTGAGAGGGGGTTGCTGGGAGATTAGATTGGAAATGAGGGAGTTATTTAACAGCTTAAATTAGATGTTGCAAATGACAAAGGTCTCAGTGAGTACATTTCAGTTGCACCAGTGTTAAAATTCAAAGTTGCTCAACTGTAAGTCTTACAATTTTCCACTTATTTTTATCTTATTTAAATATACTGTCATCTACTATTTTTTATCAATCTGTGTTTTTTCAATGTTTCACACATTGCAGTATTTTTTTAATTATTTTAAAGTATTTCAAAAGGTTTCCAACAAACACTTTCAATGAGGAACTTTTTAGTGAGGTATTTTTTAATGAGGTATTTTCTGAACTTATTATTACATTATACAAATGTACTTAAATGTATTCCCTGTACTGGATTCTGTACCTTGCACTTTAAGAGCTCTATTGATTTAATTACTTAATTAATTTATTTATGGCTGTGATTGGTCACATGATTTTCAAAAAACGTTTCAGAAGTTATTTAAATGACCACTGTTCTTATTCAAACAATTCTGATAAAGTCCATCAAGTGAAGGAAAAAAGCTCTCAACTGTTTTTATGTTTAATCAATAAAGTCTGTTTTATTTGGTTTTAACATTTATCCTTGGTGGTGTCAGTGATTTGCCTGTGGACTGCTTTTACAGTTGCTAACTCACACTTTTTGAAGTGTTTTATTACATCTATTGGCTGTATCTCCTTCAGACAGTATGGCACTGTGTAAGCCTTATTTTTTTTGTTCCTGGTACTATTATAGGCTGCACAGTCACACACTATTTTATTTGGTTCTAAACTCATTGATTAGGCCTATCATATGATACAATGACTTGTTGGGCTGTATCTCATTAGAGACATCAAACAACTGGAAAGTCCACAGAAGTTTCTAACTAAAATGATTAAGGGTATAAAAATTTGAACTACCAGGAGAGACTGGAAGCTCTGTCCCTGTATTCTGTAGGCTTCTTAGGGGAGATGTGTGTCACATTTATCAAGCCATAAGGGATCCAGTAGTACAGGACCTCTTGTATTACATTTATATATCAAACAATTCTAAAAATACTAGGACTAGAGACCTAAATCTACTTGTACAAAAAAAAAAAAAAACAAACAAAAACAAGGTGGAGAGATAGCTTCATCACATAGCGAAAACACTTTCTCTATTACAAACCCCTCTACAAATTAAGCAGTGCAGCTTACTATCTTCCTTTAAAAGAGACTAGATAATTAGATGGGCATCCATGAAGTCACCTTAGTATAACTGGCTTATCCCTACTTGAAAAGGGAGCTAAGACCTTTGGTTGGTACTTGCAAGGCGTTAATGACCTTCTGGCCAAGTTGCTTTGCATTTTTAATGGTTCTGTATTACTATATTATTAATACTTTTAGTGCTTTATTTAAGCTGAGGTGGATATCACATGACAGTCTGATATGTAACAGCTTCTGTATGTTTACAAGAAATATTAGGAATTTATGAGTTATAGGTTTCTTTTTTATAAGTTTTTGTCCTTTTGTCTATACCTCAACTTGTCTCACTGGAGCTAAGGCATTTTTTATCCATTTAGCCAAGTGATCTAATATTGACTCTGTTGGCTGGGTTAGTTCAGTAATGTGGAACGTTTTTGTTGCTGCATAAGTTTCTATGCTTATTTGAACATTTTATAGCTGGGTAACTAGGTTTGTGCTGTGTTGAAGGGATCTTTAGTTTAAAATGCTATTAGAACTGAAAGCAAAGCAAAAAGCAAAGCAAAGCAAAGCAAAACTTTATTGTCATTCAGACTGTACAACCAAAAAGTGAACAGCTGAATAAATTACATTCATTCTAGCTCATTAATGCACAGCATAAGCCATTTAAAAAAAATACAGCACGAAAATCACCTAAACAGTTACACACACACCCATATACAACACATATAAAACACAGCACGTAAATCACATACAGATGCACACATATAATACAGAGTCCCAGCAACTGAAGCTTCATCTCCACACTGGTAAGACAAGTCAGTACCAACAGTCCAATAAAACAGACACTCAAAGTCTGGATCAGCACACATCCAAGCTGACACCAGTCACCATCATCCAGCCTCTTCCAGGCCAATGACCATGGTTTTCACGATCACAGTTTCCATCCACCATCCACTCCACCAACCTCATCTTTGCATCCACTTCCACAAACCATTTGATCCGCCACAACACCATCCTGCACCCGGTCTCTGCCATCCACTCCACCCAGCTTTCTCCACACACACAGGCCCGAACAGTCACTTCTAGGTCCACCATCATGGAATTTATAAACAAAGACATTGGCAACCTTCAAACACTGGACCCCACCCAGTTTGGGTTTGTGAAGGGCCGATCTTGTCTCCTGAACCTGATTGACTTCTTTGAATCAGTTTCCAAAGCTGTGGACGAGGGTAAGGCGGTTCACACAGCCTATCTGGACCTCACAAAGGCCTTCGACACCATCCCTCATGCTGGAATCATAGATAAACTTACTAAGCTGGGCATAAATCCCTATATTACTTGATGGATTGCCAACTGGCTTACTGACAGAACCCAGACTGTAAATAGTAGCCGAATCCAAATCCAGCTCCAGACAAGTGACAAGTGGCGTACCTCAGGGTTCAGTCCTGGGACTGGTCTTGTTTGGCATCTACTTCTCTGAAGTACAGGCCAACACTAAGGGACTCTGGCTAACAAAGTTCGCAGATGACTGCAAACTGGGAGCCATTATTGAATCCCCAAATGATGTGGATATTCTAAAAAAGGGCGGTACAAAAACAGATGCTTGGTGCCAGAGCCATGGGCTCAAGCTTAATGCCAAGAAAGGTATAGTTATCCCCTTTGGGAAAAAACATGTACTCATGAATTACCACATAGGTGGCAGTACATTAACCACTGAAAGTGTGATGAGAGACTTAGGGACACAGGTGGACAGTAGTCTCTCCTTTGATGACCACATCACCACAACAGTCAGGAAATCCTTCTATGTGGCACACCTCATCACTAAGGGATTTTCATCCAGGAAAAAAGGAGGTCATTGTCCCACTGTACTCATCCCTCATTAGACCCATTATAGAGTACAATGCCCCGTTTGGTATGTACCTCACAAGTCATCTGCAACAGTTGGAAATGCTGCAGAAATACCTCACTAAAGGAATCACAGGCCTAAAGCAGATGCCCTATACTGACCGTCTAAAAAACTCCAGCTATACTCTGTGGCATATCGTGTACTCAGGGGAGATCTCTGCTTAACATACAAGGCCATGTCAAACCCTGAGCTGTTGGACATGCTCCACTTAAAGAAATCCCAATCCCTTAGAGCCACACGCTCCAGAGATCTAAACCTTGTCATCACAATGAACAAAACATGCTGGAGGGGTAGGTTCCTGACCCAGAGACTCCCCATACTCTGGAATAGACTGCCCATACATGTCAAGTAGAGTGCCTCCTTGGCACTCTTCAAAAGGAACCTTGACGATTGGATGGGAGACATGAAATTCACCCCGGGGATCACGTCAATCGCCCTGCTAGACAGGGATCCAGGGAAGTAAATATTGTGGGAAGAAATATCCAGGGAATTCTTATGGCTAGGCTTGTATAGGCCCTATGGCTGATAGCCTAGTACTAACCTATGAACCTATGAACCTTTGAACCATTCCACCACTCCAACCACTCCAAGCCACCTGCGCAAATCCACAGTCCACCATCCAATCGATCCACCGATCCACCAACACCATGGATACCTCCTCTCTACACCTGACCATCAGCAACCAGAAAAAAAAGGTTCAATTACCAAAAACAACAATAGAACACAGAACAAACAACGGGAGCCAAAGAGGCTGCTGCTGTACAAGGAGCCACCACCTTACGTACACTAACAGTTTTAAGTACACCTTAGGGGTTAGGGGCTGGCATAATGATTAAAGTGTTTACTTCACAAGCACAAGGTAAAAGGTCTAATTCACACCTTTGAATGTAAATTGGTTAGGCTTAAGATGGTGTGCATGGGCAGCTAGCCAAGTACTTACCTATGAACCTATATTTGAACTGCATATGGTTGTGAATACTAGTAGTGATTAGATCCAATGGTTAGATGTTCAGTTGGTGAAATTTTAAGAAGTAGCTGGAGTGGGATAAAGTTAGATTGCAGCTGGTGATGTCTTAAGTGGAACGGCCAATGCATAATGTTATGAGTGGGAAATGGAGACATATAATAATTATATGGGGTGGGTGGAATGAGGTAGTATAGAGGAGTAAAGTGAAGCTGGGTATTGTGAAGCTGAGCAGAACAGACTATTCCCAAGGCAGGAATTGAGTCATCCAAGAACAATCAAAAGACTAGCAAACTAAATCTGTCACTGCATTTCATCTAAATCAAAATTATATGCCACCTACTGGAGAGAGGTCTATAATGCAAGTAGCTTAGAGGAAAGAAACACATTAAGTTTTAAATTAAGGAGTGTAGAAATAGAAACTAGTAATGCTCCTGACAGAGAGCAGATAAAAAATACAACAAGGAGGAAGTTTTAATGAATGATAAAGAAAACACTTATCTGTATTTTGTGTCTAACAAAGGCAGTTGTGCAACATCTTTCTACCACTTAGTTTTTTCTTCCTTTTGGGAGGGGAGACAACCACTTTAAATCCATGTAGATCAGTCAAGAAAAAAAGAATTCCAATGAAGTACAAGATAGACCCTCTTACTAATAGATAGTTCTTTGGTTCAGGGATTGCATTAAACTTTAGACGTCTTTTTAATGTCTCTGTTTAGCATCATTTCCAAGCTGAGACCAGGTGAAATATCTATTAAGTGTATGATGGAGGGGTAGTACCTGGGCTAAACTTAAAAATAGCACTGCACTTTCAAGACTGTATTAAATTACAGGCTTTCTTTGAATGTCTACATTCAGCATTTCTCTGTAGCTGACAACATGTGAGGAAGGCTGGATGAAAAAAAAAGAGTAAGCACACAGGGTTATTATAAAGGGATAGCATATGTACATAGAGAATACAATTGGATGAAGTTAGACATGGTGACACATTGAGATAGGTGTTGTGCCTTCAGTTGCTTTACAGAAAACTATGGCTGCAACTATTGAAAGAGGAATGGAGTGAAAACTCTATGCTTATGTTATGAATGGGGTAAACAGGTGTTAAGGCTGAGATAGTGGCTTTACACAGAGTTTTGAAATTAGAGAGCTGAGATGTGGATCTAAGCTGTATAGACAGGTTATTCCATTTTTGATGGATATAAACATTATGCCTTCTCACATATTTTTGAGTTGAGATTACTTATTTTTTGGAATAATATAATTACTGAACACAATTTCCTATTAGCTTTGTGCACTTTAATATATCATTTAAAGTTGGACAGGACTGAATGTGTAATAATTTACGGGCAAATGCTGTATGTATGTTACTGAATGTATTTTTTATAGTTACCAAGTTTAGCTGTTTAAGTACTTAGTGGAACTGATCTTTTAGAGCTGTTACTTTTTTATTTAATTGTAAGTTGAGCCCACTTTTAAGATTGCCAGCAGCTAATTCTTCAGTGGTATGGGTGATGGTAGTGCTTCTGTAGGTAGTTGTTTCTTCTATGAAAAATGTTATAATTTCCTGTGTATATCCTCAATGGTAATATTGGTGAGCTCTTGGAAATTTTGTTTGCAGTCAAGTCTCATTCCCATGTATTTGCATGTTTGTTATACCTCATTTGGTCTTGTTGATCCATTGATTGTTGCATTGAGCTCCTGTGATGCTTTCTGGGGAACAGCAACAGTTTGTTTTATGTTCATTTAAAATGTGTTTATTTAATTTAATTTGTTGAGAGAACTGAAGGAACCCAAGGGGTTTTTGGTTGAATGTAGTAGCATTGATTCATCTGCATATTATATGATTTATATTACATTTGTGTAGAGATAGATTTCACTGGTGAACATATTGAAGAGCAAGAGCCTATGTTTAAACCTCTTCCAAACTCGACTATCAGCTCTGAGGACATGGAAAAGTTTGTTTTCCCATTGTGCTGTGGAGTGGTATTTCAGGCAATGAATGTGGCATAGTAGCACATCCTCAGAACATGCACGATTTTGCAAACTTTGCAACAGCAAAGACTTTGAAAACTCTAACAATGTTGCTGTTGTACTCATCCCTTTGTCTTTAACTGTTTCTACATGATCAACAAGTTCTAAGATGGACATGTAGGTGCTGTGCCCTGATTCAAGTCCATGTTATGTTTGTATAAACAGGTTGTCTCAATTCAGCTGATTCTTAAATTGAATGTGTCGGATTCTAACATTGCAGGCAGTGGGCTCAGTACAGATATTGGTTAGAAGTTATTGTGCTTATCTTAGGCACCACCCTTCTAGAGAGCTAACACCTTGGCTTGTTTCCATTGGTCTGGGACTGTGGCTTCTCGTAGATGTTTGTTTTTTTTGTTTTTTTTTTTAATTCTGGTCAGTGATGCTGCAATAAAAGGTGTTAATTGTCTTCTTCTCTGAGCACACCCTACAAAATTAGTTTGGATAAATGGGAGTGGCCCTTTATATGCACATCTTCCATGACAGTGCAGTGTAATTTGCATGTTTCTGGTATATAGGGTAGGGAGGCATATAGCAGGTGCAGATCCATGGTGGCCCATAAACTGCTCCTGTCAACATCCTTGTATGACAGTGAATTGTGACCTATTGTCACCATATCCAGGCTCTGAGGTTAAAATGGTCCATTTCTGTTCAAGGCAGTGTGATGGGTTCTAGAAGCCCCAGAGAGGTGAGTATCCTGATTGCTTTGCCCTTGTATACCTCCAGAATAAGTCCTCTGTGGCCCACAAGAGTATGGATGGCTACCCAGAAGCCTGATGATATGCCCAGCCTGGTTGTTCTTAGCAAAATTGCATGCATCCAGGATGATACAGATCATCACTGATGCTGCTTCATATTTTGTTTTGTACCTCATGCTCTGACTTATCTTCTGGAGATTCCTGGTGATGTATGTCCTGTTCTTAATGGCAAAAAAAAAACAATTTGCTACTACTTATTGTGCAGAAAATACTTGTTGAAGCATACCTGCCATTGCATTGGCATTATAAGGGATTTGGAATAATAATGTACAACTGGTACTGCTGTTGAGCCTCTAAGCACTTTTCTCTTTTATTTATTTTTATTTATTTAACATCTGTTAACCTGGAAAGTCCAACTTGGAACAACGCCAATTTTCAGTGGAGGCCTGGAGAGAAATGCTCCAGATGTTCTATTTGTCTTTTATCATGATTCTTGAGCAAAGACATTGAAAACAGGGCTGTTGTTCTTCTGATGTGAGCTACTGATGTGTTATTTACTATAGCTAGCCATGTTATCTTTCTGCTTAAGCCTGATATCTCTGGTGAGGTAAGTGAAGACCTTTCCACACAAGCATCCTTGCTGCTACAGAAGTGGCCAAAATGGTAAGTGTGCTTATGCACCGATTATAGTCTCACCTCAGCTGCAATCAAATGCTTTCTATATCTCCTCACTTACCTTCTGTGTGAGGACTTTTACCATGCTCGCTAAGTGAAAGCAGTACGGCCATGCACATGTTGTATCCTTCACAGTGTGCAGGTACAGCTAGTTCTGCAGTGCTCTGTTTATCAAGTATCATACTTTTCTTTTATAATGCACTATGAGGACTTATCAAAAGTGTATTTAGATGCCAGATCCAAGAAAGAATTAAGTAACAACGCAAGGAGAGTTTGCATGTGATGTTTCCTCCTGCACTGTGTATCTGCACATTTTTAATAAGGTATGCAACTTTCTGTACCTAGTTAAATGTTCCACTTACTGCTTAATGCAATCAGGGCATCCTCTGGTTTTAAGGAAGTACAACTTCCTAATGGTCAGCTTTTGCCTTCTGAATGGAAGCTGTACATTACATTACATTGTCCATTTCACTTTTATAGGTTCATAGGTTCATAGGATGATACTAGGCTATTGCCCGGGAGGACCTTATAAGTCTAGCCAAGAATGTTTCCCATATTCCCCCAGTGTCAGCACCTGTTTCCCCTGTCCAGCAGGGACACCGCTGGGATCCCAGGGGTGTATTTTTTGTTTCCCATCCAGTTGTCCAGGTTCCTCTTAAAGAGGGCTAGAGAGGTACTCAGCTTGACATGGAGAGGGTATTCTGCTTGACATGGAGAGATCCTTTTCAGCTCTGTGATGCAGTATTCACTGAGGAGTGGCATTCTCAGTTTCAGCCTTCTGTGCCCCTCTTGTCACAGCAAATTTTGATTTCCAACAGCTGTCCCAGCTAGTTCACTGTACAGCTACAGTTATCACAATCCAGGTCAAGTGCCTGAGGAAAATTAAATTATCAATGCTTTCATTAAAATTACAGCCATAGTTGGAAATATATGTTCTTGCCTATTTAAACTTCTTTGGAAAAACATACTTATAAAACTGTACAGCTATTAATTAATGAGCAGCCTATGAGTCCCGGTTCTTAATCAGAACAAGGATCTGTCAGATTTATACACAGAAGCCCTCTATACCCATAAGTTATAGCTACATTACTGACTGCGTACATGATGCATATCTGATTGTGATAAAAAAAATGGACACAATAATGTATTCCAACTCGTTTCACTCAGCTGCAAAACCAGATCAAGGCTTTTTTAACCATGGTGAAATTACAACAAAGGTTATTTGTTTTTATTTAAAAATGTTCTGTAACCACCTGTTCATTATTTACTGTACACCTTTCAAATGTTTGACTGTGATAAAAACTAAACTGTACCCATCATTTGTAGACACACTGACAGATTATACCAAAGATATCCTAGTATATATAAACATATGAATAAAAATATCTAGGGTAATATATTTCAACTATTTTCATACAAATGTACACAATCACAACAGATATTTGATTATGATAAAATAAATAAATTAATAACTGATGGTTGCACCCATTCACAGTGACATGGGACATGTCTTTTTTTTTTTTAGAGGCTTTTGACAAAACTTAATTTTATCTGATGCCAGAAAGAACAGTCCCTGTGCAAATTAAAATCCATAATAAAATCCATCTGTACTTCTTACTTCAGAGAATGGAGTATACTACTTGCTCACCTGGCAACTGTTCATTCTCTTTCACTATATCTCCTTCTTCCATTTCTGAAATCTTTTTGTAGTTATTCCTGGGGGGAGTTTAATAAAGCCAACATGGCCTTTTTTACCATGCAGCCATCATGCCATGCTGTTTGCACAATAGTAACAAGTTTGCAATCCAGTAAGCACTGCTGGGCAGCGCACATGCACATGCCAACATGGGAAGTTCCATGACATGCAAATCACCTCATAAAGAGGTGAATATCATGCAAATGAGGTAAGTAGAGTGATCCAACAAGCAGATAGCTAGCCCTGCAGAGCCTGAGTCAGTGTCCATAGTGTACATGAAAAACAGGAGTGTAGACAGCCAAAAGGGGCTGTTAAAATGTAGATAGATGGACAGAAATAGTATATCAAAGACAGAAATGAGCGAAAATATTTTCAGTGTGTCACAAAAGTTACAGAAAAATATGCTAATATAAAATTTAATTTTTAATAATGTGGACATGTTTGCACTGCGCACCACAATGCACAAACATAGCTAGATTTACAATATTGTCACTATAAACTTAGAAAGTCACTGGCAGTAAAGCTGTTGCATTATTACATATGTTCTGAAGGGTATAACATCTGAAACACAAAAGTTTGTCTGTAGGTAGTATAATGCAGTGACACTGATATTTAATAATTCACCAGAAGACCACAAATATACGAGGAACAGACCAAACATATGTAGCAAAACTCTACACATTCTGTGGAAATCAGGACAGTTGAGAGGTATGCAGGCTGTCAGTCTGTTGGTGGTGTAACATTACCAGCCACAGTCACGGAATAAGTACAGCACACAGCTAGAGAATGCTGCGGACAGTTTGAGTGAAGTGCAGTACTGCAGAAAAAGGGGCGGATGATAATGCCTGTAACATACAAATCCCATACTGGAGTACAGATAAGTGTGGACTGGAGTGCCCTTATAAGTACTGACAGTCCCACTGGGCATGCCCATACACTTAGTTAAAATGAGTGCAATCCTTCATCAAAATGACATGTTTTCTATAAATGTCTATACATACAGATACACTTATACATATCCATCTGTCACGTATCCATCTGACATGTATAGTACATCTATCACTATGCAGTGTCAAATAGATATGTTCTGATATATATATATATATATATATATATATATATATATATATATATATATTGGTCTACCTGAAAACACCAAAAGCCCACAACGCTGACAACAAGAACATTGACACTGGAAGATTGACAACGGAGATGTTAAGGTAAGTGTGTGATAGGGACGGACGTTAGGGTCAAGGTGTGGGTAAGGTAAGTGTGTGATAGTGAAGGACGTTAGGGTAGGGTGCGGGTCAGGTAAGTGTGCGATAGTGATGGACTATAGGTTTAGGGGCGGGTTAAGTGAGTTAGGGTTAGGGTGCAGGTAAGGTAAGTGTGTGATAGTGATGGACTTGAGGGTTAGGGGATAATTAAGTGAGTTAGGGTTAAGGTGCGGGTAAGGTAAGTGTGCGATAGTAACAGACCTTACGGTTAGGGTTTGGGTTAAGGTTAGTGCATAGACAGTTGTGTATGTAAGGTTTAGTGTAGGTTTGTAAGGTTTTTGGTGTGCTTGTGTTGTGTGTGTGTTTTTCGGGAAAGGTATTTGTTTTGTTGATTGTCAGGATTGGGGTTTGTCGGGCATGTGAAGTTTCGTGTTTTTGAATTTTCAGTTTCTTTTGGTTTGGTCGTGTCATTTATTTCGTTGTCGGTGTTTTGGCGTGTTGGTGTTATCAGGTAGACCCATATATATATATATATATATATATATATATATATATATATATATATATATATATATATATGTTATTTATATATATATATATATATATATATATATGTTATTTATATATATATGTTATTTATATATATATATATATATATATATATATATATATATATAGCTATATATATTAAAATGATACATACAACCCCCCATATATCCACATAACACATATACATATCATACACACAGCCACATTTATATATATATATATATATATATATATATATATATATATATATATATATATATATATATCTCCCTGTTATATACAGAAATACGTGTGTGGCTCTCCACTATCACACAGCCATACTGTTGCTCAAAGGATCCAAGCTAAGGGTGCAACAGTACAAATTCCACTTACCCACAGAACCCTGTGGCTGCTGAATGTCACCATGTAGACAGACACAGGTGAGTAGGTGCTGTAATGTATAATGTTGTCAATGCATGTAAGGACAGGGCAACTTGCCCACAGGTATGCCTATGTAACTGCAAGTAGCCATATATGGCCATACTGATAACTGTACACACACAGCTAGGATAATTACAGTTAACCCACTGCTAGGATACTAGATACAGATAACAGTATGAAACAATATCACACTGCAGGACACAGATGCTGGTCAACACAGGCCTAGTTTGTGTACTGCATAAGTACTGTGCGAGTAATCGCACATAAAACAGACTTAACATGTGGCAATCATGATTAGTACTGTGATCTATAGTGTGTAAGACTAGATAGGTAGAGGATCTAATCTTACTCCAGCGCATTTGGTGCATGATTGTGTCAATGTGTGTGTATCCACCTGCAAATAAATGGACATGCTCATATGGGCTAGCCACCTGCAATGGTTATGGACTTTTTGACCATGTAACTTGCTGCTGGCTTCCACACTGCCCTTTTCTACAAGATCTGATGATGTCAGCCACCTTAAGACTACCAACTGTCAGTGTAATATAAGATGTAAGTTGTGGCGCATGCAACAAGTACTATGATCTATAGTTGTGTAAGATTAGGTAGGGGTTCTAATCTCACTCCACCCAACTTGGTGCATGTGTATATATATCCATATGGCATAACCTTGGCAGCCTAGACATATCTAGAGTTTTTCAGTGTTTTATTTGTAGAGGATGATGTGACCCAACAAAGGAATGACCACAAGAAGGCCTGCATATATCATCAAGCATAACATGTCCTAAAATAATAGTAGTAGCAGATATGAGGTGTGTTGCTTGCACCATGTACTATGATCTGTAGTATGTACTATTACATAGGTAAGTGTGCACACCTACATACAGTCAACCTGCACTATGTGTGTGCCTTGGCATGTCTTGTATGCACTGATTGGAAGTGATGCTAGCCTCAATGTAGCCATGTGTTTGTGTGAGCCTGTTAGAGCATTTTACAACATGCTATGAAACCATGGGATGTATGAATTGAAGAGAGAGAGTACTGTAGCCTTCGACCTTCACTGGTTGGAAAGATGTGGATGCATTCACCGTTGTGCAACCAATAGTGACAGGTGTGGGACATACATCCCAGACTGGTACTGGTATACTGAATGTGGCAGTCATCACAGCTATCATTGTGTGCAATGGCACCCTTGCCATCTCACTATACAGGCATATTGTACAACTGTAGCAGCCACACAGGTTCCAAGGTACACCAATACACATTGTAGAGAACATGTCCTATGGAGTCCATGTCAGGACCATACATGTGTAGTCTGTTTCTGAAATGCTTTGGAGGGGATGTGTATGGCTCTATATGGGGATGTGTCAGTTCTCACTGTGTATCTCCGGTGTATCCATGACAAGACTCACACGTGTCACCTGTGCTACACACCGACAACATCAGTGTGGTATGGATAGTGCATTTTGGTGAGACAGGTATGTAAGACAGGCAGTACACCCTACATGAAACAGGTCCCCTCATGCATGTCATGCACACATCTGCTGTGACACACACCATCTGCAGATTATATATTGGGATGGAGAATACAACAATCGTAACTGTTGCCGGGCAACTGTTGGTACTGGACACAGGATATATGCAAATGCGTCATCTCCATCAAAACCCCACTGGCAGTTATGAAGGGTAGCAGACCTTCTCACAGATTATGGATGCATGAGTATGCTGAATGCCAACATTGTCCTTGTTAGCCTGTTATGCACATATAACCCTGCAGAGACATGCAGTTATGGTGCTGTACCTTGCTGATGGCATATGCCCACTGTGCTGACATGCTACCCTGTGCTGCTTTATTTCTGCTCTGTATGCATAGGTTATCCCAAAAGACTCCTGTAACAGTAACATAGACAGCCCCATGACACACCTGTCATTGTGTAGCTATACAGCCAATTCAACAACATACAAGATAAGGACCACATAAGGTACACAAATGTATATGATGTACTAATGACAAATGCCAGCATTCAGTATCTCTCGTTAACGACTACAAGTGGGATGGTAAACCAACACTGCATTACACAAGTACATGTTAAGTAATATAGTCACCCTGTGCATCAGACCCATAGTTTCATTTCCCTGCATCGATGTCAAGGATGTCAGGGACATGACACAGGCATAATCACTTGCACAGGGTGTTTTGTGGGGATGCAGGAGGCCTAGGCTGGCCCAAAGGGTAGACGGCATGTGTGTGAGTCAGGGGGGAGCATGTAAGATGAACCATGGTGAAGTGCTGTGTGTGTCTGTATGTGACCTGCATTTGACAGTGGTGTGTGTGTGTCTGCATGTACACAGTCAAGTTTAGTGCCAACCCTATACATGTGTATGTTGGACAGCTTTGGACCATACATGGTAGAGTTGACAGTTCACCATCTCCAGTCTGGAGCACGGGAACTGGGTCTGCCAGGAATTACACTGGCAGCTCCATACCCAAGGTCAGAAGCAGTGCTAGTACCTGACAGTGGCTGCTGTCTCCTGGGACCATGTCCACCACTGGATCACATATGATCACAAGCCCATGGCCTGCCACATTGTGGTGTGGACAGCACACTCCCTTCTGTAGCACTGGATGTACTGCCACTACAGGAGCGTGAGTGTGTATGGCCACATAGACTGTCAGCAGATGGTGTTGCTGACTTACAATCACACATTCCAGTGCAGACAATGTGTGGTCCAGGACAGATGCTGTCTCAGCCCACTGTCTGTCCACTGCATCAGTCAACCGATCCAGGGTGTTGCCAATGTGGTGGAGGCTGTCATAGATGTCAGACTGTGCTGCATCCATATCTCAAGGCATTCCATTCAGAGCGTGCCTCTGCCTCCAATATAGGCCCAAAACATGCACCGGGTGACCCATGATGTGACACCTGCAACAGGTAGTAGATGGACAGCAGGCCTTCTACAAGCACTCCTGTCAATCAACCTGTGTGGGACCACACCAGTTCTTTGGCTATGGCCAGTGTCTACAATCACTGGAGCCATAGTTGCCACACTTTCCTATTCAATATCTCCACCCTCTGACTCTCCAATATCTGGGCCTCCAGGGATGGGGTATGTGTGCGCATACAAACTGTGTGCAGTGACAATGGGGGAAGAAGAGTGATGTCTACCTCTGGGACAGATTCAGCCCTCGACACTCCCACCTGTGCCTCACTGTGGCTACCATTGTCATCAGTGTCAGAGGAGACACTGACATCAGTTTGTGCAGGGGACAGACTCCAACCCCCATGATCACCTGCGATAAGAATGAAAAAAGCAATACATTAATGCCTACACTATTGCATATGAAAAGCATTCAAAACTCATAACAATGAAGACGCACAACTGGATTAGTGGTCAAACTTCCTTCTCCGCCTTCGTCCACAAAGCACTACTGCAGAACACAATTCAAATTCAGCTGAGGACCTTTATAACCATCACTTGAAGCAAATCAGGTAAAACCTGACCAGTTATATTTACTTTTTACTTACTCAGTATGACACAATAATTGAAGAAACAACAAATAAAAGTTAGTACAACTCTCTTCACAATTATATGGAAATACACATTTCACTGCTTAGTGTATTTGCCTTCAACCTGTTGTATGTTAAAAGGCATTTTAGATTCCTTGCGTCATTTAAATCAAGAGCCGTATCTGCTCTTACCTGTAACTGCCAAAGTGTATCTGTGTTTTGAACTACACTCCTGTGACTACCCCATCTTGAAACCTTGGGTACCTCTTCCAGACTGGCATTTAAAAACATCCTTCGTTGTTTATACAAATAATTACATGTACATAGGGCATTATTCTGGTCCTTAACCATACTAGACTATAATTGTTCCTTAACAAAACAAGTGTCATAGTTACCAGGCAGGACCATGGCCTTGGGTAATACCTGATGGACCTGTAAAAAGTCAAGGGTGGGGTAATATCAGTAGCATTGCATGTTGCAGCACAACAAGGTAATACATCCATATATCTCAAAGCAATGAATAAAATATAAAGATGGTCCACTAATTGGTATAGCAACAGAAATAAAAGTCCATAAATAAGAAGTATACCAGACCCATAAAACAACATGCAAACCACTTTCTTAAATCATTAAAGTGTTTAAGTGTTAAAGCATTTAAGAAAGTGGTTTACATGCCGTTTTATGGTTCTGGTATAATTCATTTTTATGGATGTCCATATATCTCACATTTACAGTAGCTACTGTGTTACTTGTTGTATTGGTTCCAAACTGAATATGAGCATATACCTGAGGTTACGCCCTGCCAAAGAACAGAGACCTGACCCTCACATAAAAGTATCTACAGCCTGACACACTAACTGCTACAGCATTACATTTCTGATCACAGTAAGCTGTAGAAATTGTGGGACCCACCTCGATGATGTACAGTGTGATGGATGCCTGGTAGCTGTTGCATGCGCCTTGGTACACCAGAAATTCATCAGTGGCTGAGAGTTGTTGCTCCACTGCAGGCCCTCAACTAGTGGTGGCATGATCCCTGGATATATCCACTGCCCATCAACATGCCGCATTAATCATATTGGTTGCCCAATGTCAAACCTAATCATATGTTCTGCCCTGCTGGCCCATGCCATTAACATCATGGACAAGATCTGACCACATTGCAGCCTGCTATTCCCTAGTATATCTCCCCCTGGATTGCAGGATGTCATGAGGCTGCCTTGGTCTTTGCAAGATTACCTCAGTCTCTGCATCCAAGAATAGTGGGTGTCATCTGTGGTACATTATTCCTAAGAGACAACACAAGGGGAACACATTACAGTATCAGATACATGGGTGTCCACTATGTACAGATATAGTAAGGGCAAAATGGGCGGAACTATCTACTGCTTGCTCACACATGTCATACCCCACAGTATGACAACATACAACGTGTGTGGATCCAACCAAGATAGTATCAATAGTGAGGTATTTCCCTGTGCCCCATGAGAAATTCTGCTGTATGATCATACACCAAACACTCCAGTCCATAGTGGTGTGTCTGCTATGGCCAACCACCCAATAATATATCATAAGACCAGTGCCAGACAAATAGCAGTGTGCTATTACAACCACTATGAAAGGACAGTCCAACAAGAGCAGTGTACCACCATGACAATAGACATTGCAAACTTGGAGTATTGTACATCCCCTGTAGTGTAACACAGAAGCATATTAATGACATGTCATTACAACAGGTCTAAGACAGGCTTACTGCTGTAATCCCTATTCCCCATACCTGTATCCTCTTATATGTATCCTGTTATGCACAAAAACAGTTACATACATGGTGCAGTGCAGTACTCCTCTGTTGAAATGTGCTACTAGTAATGTTTCACAAAGGCATGCTCTGTGTAAGTAAGGTCTCATACAGAATGGTTACCCATAGCCAGCTGCCTGCCTTTTAAACATGCTCCCCATTGGCAGGTGATTACCTCTAACCAATCTGTGCTCTGAATTGCTAATTGCAGCCAAAACAACTGAATTGCACTATCATTATCCACTGTCATGCAACCACTGTGCAATATATAAGGCCTTCATGTAGACCTGGGCACCTTTCTTAGCTGTTGAGATGGACACTACTGGGGTGTGGAGACTACATCATCACAGAGGGTAGGTCTGTAGCAGACAACTTTACATAGATTTGTGTGTACCACAGGCTACAGCTACTGCCGCAGGTAGTATACATAGGCAGTGAGTGTGAACACTTTGGAGGACAAAAAGCTGTAGGTATATCTGTGTCAGCCTTGTTGTAAAGGCAGTGCCAGGATGATGGTACCCTTTATACTCCAATTAAGGCATGTGTTTATGGTACGTATGTTAGGCAACTGTGTCAATAACAGAGTACTAGGCGACATCTAGTACTGCTAAACGGATATGTGAAATATGCCCCTACCTGCAGGCCTCAGACTTCATGCCCTGAAAAGCATTTAGTTAACTTGCAATGATTTGTGTGGAGGAAGAGTGTATTAGTGATCCATTAATTTCTGTCTTCGCAATAATATAATTGAAATGCAGCACGACACTGGATTTGAACCCAAGACTGTGTATAGCAAAATGTACTGTATGCAAGTCACTTAACAGAGAGAGCTACTGAGACACTACTACAGCAGGTGTATTTGCAAGATATATGTGCACACATACAGGTTGTGACAAACATTTTCTACATCCATTAGTATGTGCATAGTTATATTTGGATGTATTTCTGCACCAGAGTACCAGTTGAACATGTATTTTGCTGTTGATGCCTTAGCAGGTGACCTTCTACATGTTGTCAATTTAAAGGTACATTTACTTGCTATCACAGGCCTCAGTTACACCCATTATCATGTATTTGGCTGGATAGTGGCCTACTATTGCACCAGAATAAATGGTACACTCCCATTTTTACCATTACCTTTTTATTCCAGTTTGTGTGGTACAGGGTCGGGTGCAACTCCCTGAAACATGCCTATTGACTGTAATTGGCAATTATGTTTTGTTTAAAACACCTGTTTTAAGTAAGAGTTGCTTGACATGGCAGCTTAATGCAGTGTGCAGCAGGTGTGATGAGCTCAGGTTCAAAACATGGCAGAGATGTTTATTTTGTAGATGTGACTTACAATGTTAGAAACACATATACTCATTATAGCTGTATTTAGCTGAGCTTAGTGTAGCTGCCCAACATGGTGCACTGCACAGCTCTGCACTAAAAAAAATATAAGGACAATAAATGGGGACATAGGAAAGTGGTAAAATGGGGGCAAGCAGGGGGAAAACATAATGAAATGCAGGTAAGGATGTTCAGGAAGGGTGTGGGAAAGAACTATACCTATCCTTTCTTGTACAGCAACAACTGTGTACTTTGACAGATTTGTAGATGAGTTTGGATTCTCAAACCCCAGAGAAAGGGGTGAGGGCAACATAACTGTGTTGTCAAACCAATTGGACCGAGTTACATTTGTCCAGTGGACAAGTGTGCAAAATGGAGAGCTATGTATGGGACTATATATATATTTTTTGGAACAGGTGCACATTTTTTTTAAGGTGAGCAAGAATGTTGGGGATGGGGCATAGGTACATGTGGGGGAGTTAAGTTGGGTAGGTGAGGATGCATTTGCAAACCGACAAGACAGACAAGACAGCAGACAGGGGCAGTGTGTGACACATGAAGGTGGCGTACACCTTAGATAGGGAGGGTGTTTTGGAATCTGAGTCCCATGTGCCTCCAGACAGCAGCAGTGTGACTCAAGTTCCCACCCATGGGGCTGTTGGCACTGTTTCTTCACTGTCCCAAGGGAGGCTGGGCACCAGGCTGACACTGCCCCACCATGTTGGCCAGCATGCCCTCAATCCAGTGCAGGCAATGGTCATAGCCATGGTGGACTATACTGCGTACCAGGACTGGTAGCTTATCCCAGGCGACTACTTTCCCTCTGCCGCCATTCTCAGAGGGGGATTGGGCTCCATCCCCTGGAGCAGTACTACCTGACACAGCAGGTAGTGTAGGGGCAGCAGAAGGAGGGTCCCAGATGTGCTGTGACCAAGTGTCACTGTCGGTTGAGGCAAGATGAAGGATCAGCTGAAACTGGCTTACCTTGACGTGCTGTGGTAAAAGAGGTAAAGCAATAAGTTACGGTTAGTAACATTCAAACCACTGTTAGTATTAATAGAATGGAACATCATATTTATTAATCCAAATGCATATTAATGCGTATTATGTGCAACACAATATTAGAAACATAATATTCAGTATGGTAACAGTATGCCAGTGTGAAGTAAACTATAAGGCAAACAAAACATTTAGTTTAACAAAATATGTTAATATTGAATCATACTAAAACAAAACAATAATCAACCACATTTTCCAAAATGTTGTTAGTTTAATAAATTATGTTAATATTAAATCATAATAATACATTACAATAATGAATAAATGAAGATAATGTGCAGGGAGAGAGAGAGAGAAAAACATTCCAATAATGACATTGCAGATGATATCCCTGACAACACTGGTCATACATGCTTCTACAGGTGTGTACTGACAGCTGTGATTACAGTGACTACAATTGTCCTATAACTGTTGTAGCACATATTTACCTCTCAAGCTGATGGCATGGGACAGTAAGGGCCAAGTACTAACAAATGCAATTATGTAACTACTCATAATGGTTTCACATAATGTGGACTTACATAACTACCAGGGTGTTCTGTAAATGGATGTGGTGATACATTGCATTCCAGGTCATTTATCTGGTAAACATGTGACAGATCAATTAATCAGTTTTAATTACATTACAAGAACTTGTGATACTTGAGAGGCATGTTCATGTACAGTAATTAAACTAGACAGCCATCATGGCTTAGTTGGCAGTTCTGGGGTAGACCACACTAGCTGTGACTGCAGGGGACATCTGCAAATAATTTAATATTTGACTGAAGCAGCATACTACAGACATGCAAGTGATACAGCCATACTAGGATTGCACAGTTTTATTTCTGAGTCAACAATGCTGAAGAATACATTCTTGCTATTGATTGTAACATTCTGTGAGATCTAAATACAATATCTGCACATAATATGGGCTAATTCACCCATAACATTTTTGCATTCTTGAGGAGAGGAAATTGTGAGCATTACATGATGGATACTGGAAGTATAGTGTTATATAGCACTGGATTCGAACCCAGGACTGTGTATGGCAAAACATACTGTGTACAATGTATTTAGCAAACTGACCTACTGAGTTACTGCTGAGTAAAGGGTGACTGATACTTGCCTGGTGATCACCTCAAAATATACTATGAATTGTGCAATGCAAGTTACAGTACTTTCCTCTAGCATTCTAGAACTGCTATAGTGTTATGCTAGACTGCAGTGACACTAGAACACACATGCATGGTATACAACCATACCGCATATATTACTACAGCTTTATTTCACTTTCAACAATACTGGTGAACACATATTATTGTTATTGGTTTGAAATATCTGTGATGTCCACACACAATATCTGGTTGTGCAGTGGGCTACCTCACCCATATACCTTTATTATCTAAAGCCTGTGAAAGACAGGGCATTATTTGAATGGTATTGGCCTAGAGACTACCTTGAACAGTACTATGAGTTAAGCAATTCAGTTTGCAGCCATTGGATTTGCATTCTACAGCCATTACAGTGTTATACCTGATAGCAGCAACCTTACAGACATACAGCTCTACTGAAATGGTTATGACAAGACAATTCTGATGTACACCATTTCCTTGCTGTTATTGATAATGTTTCTCATATTTATTGAACTACAGTTGTTATTATTCATTTATTGCACTACAGCTCTAATTCCACATTTATCACACTACAAACTTTATTGGATATACTTTATTGCAGTTAATGCTTTACTCGTTCTTGGTTATTGTACTACAGTTGGCATAATACATCCATATTCACCATACTCACAGTGCAACCTGGCCAGGTACCCTGCATTGGACTCGACATTGTGAGCCCTCTCAGCTACAGCTGTTGGAAGAGAAGCACACCATTATGCATGACAGTTTTGCAGACATTCAGCTTGCATTTTGTTAAGACAGCGGAAAACATACTTACATACTTGTGGAGCATTCCCTGCCCTTGCTTCTTGAACCCAGGTGTACAAAGTTCCCCTTTTTTACCTTTTCAGGTCATCATGGTGGTGATGACACTGCTCACCTGTGTGGGGGATACCAGTTACACTAGTGAGTTCTCTGGCCAACTGGTCCCAGGGCTCCACCTTAAATGCCGAGCCCTGGAAACTGTCCTGCAGCAGCCTATTATCATGTTTTTTACAAGGAAGTCAACCATGACCCTGGACTTCTGAAGGCTCACTGCTGTGACTGAAAGCACACACCTTCCCCAACACCACCAGCCATACTGATAGTTGATTGAACTCCAAAGGATTCTGCAGAATTCCCACCTATTGTGCTTAATATAGGCTGTTTTCCCACCCTTACACATCATTGTGCAACATTCAAGAAAACACTGCATCACTTAGCCCACAAACCAGCTAAACAGAGCTGAGCAGCACAAAAACTCACACAACCACGGTTTAAACAAAACATAGCACAGTGCAAACATTAGCAGCCATTAAGTTTATGCGTTGCTTAGCATGATTGAGCAGAGCTCAGCAGATCCATATTTTGCAGTTTTATTATTAAATTATTGAGAAATAGTTCCACACATTACAGACATGTTCTGCCTGCTATAGGATGAAACCCAGAACCTACTACACATATAGCTGTAACTCTACCATTTAGCTACTTGGATATTATGAAAAATAGTATACTTTCACATATACTACTGAGATATGTGTAAGCTTTGCTGAGCACCACACTGAGCTGCGCTGTGCAAACATGTGTAAATGCTCATAAACAAAACTTTAAATAAATAATTAACTACATCCAGTTTCTATTTTTAGTTGTCTGGCAGATGTCAGCTATGTATGTATGAGCTCCTCTTGGCTTGGCTGCGCTCCGTGCCACGCTGCACAAATGACAATTAAAAAAAATTTTGAAAAATACAAGTAGATGTAATTATGATTATTGATTACATCCAGTTCCTATTTTTAGATGTCTGGCAGGTGTCAGCTGTCTATATCTGAGCACAGCTTGGCTTTGCTGTGCTCTGTGTCATGCAAACATGCAGTGTAAATAAAAAAAAAAATATTAAAATAAAACGGGATACATAACATATCACTGATATGGCATATTACACATTTGACACATGTCACAACATTAATACAGTGGTGGGGACCATTGCAGGGAGCCTCGGACTCATCTACACACACAGTTAGCCACTGCACCTCTCCTTACACTGATTCAGTATCCGTGTTCCTTGGCGCTCCCTCATCAGTGTGCCATCATTAATATTCATGGCACTCTGCCAAGGGGTAACCATGGCTGTGTACATGGATACATTCCATGTAGGCTCTACACTGTGCCTACGTGGATTTTATTAAATCCTGAGGGCTATCTTTCTTTTGAAAATTTCAGCCTCTTACAGGAACTAAAGTTTGCTTCTTTTCACAATTTTCTGTTTAACACTACAAATTAAAAGTCATGGCTCTTCAGCTGCATAACTGTTGCAATGTCTCCATTAAATACAAAAACAATAGCAATGGCCATCCAGAAAATAAACATTAAATATACAGAAAATGCATGCATTACAGCTATGTTGCAGTGTGTGTGTGTGTTAGGGGGGGGGGGGGGGTTGAAATTCAGATAAAAGCAAAAAGCTTCTGCTTAGTTCAAGTAGATTCTCATCTTTGCTCTCAATGTGAATTTCTTGGCTTTCATGTCTTGAACTCATGATAATATGGTTAATATCACAGATACAATCAAAACCCCATTATCATCTGCACAACAACTGTAAATAAGCCAAATGAAAGGTAAACACCTGGGGCAAAGAAGTGACAGCTGTACTATTCTATGTGTTGGATATATTGTGTATTGATTCTAGCCTGCTTGTCGCTTGTATATGGTTCAATGTAACTCCAATGCAATGCAGCTGATTTTTTTCATTACAGAATAAACTGAACTCTTCTAGTCAGGCATGATTTGTCCCATTAAGTGTCCACTAATCTTGTCAGAAATGTCTATTACATGGAGTTGTTTTGACTTTTCTGTAATGTTATGAATCTTGATAATAATCGGTGTTGTTAAACTTGATTTCTATAGTTCTGTCCCTAAATAGTGGGCCAAGAATGTTTCAGAGCATTGTATGTAGAGTCTTCATGACAGTTGTATTCCCCTTGTGTCCCTATAGGGAGTCTGAAAAAAATCTTTCAAGTTCCTTAGTATCTAGCTAATACAGAACAATTATCTGAAATACTTTGAAGGGCATGGTTGTGGAGTTGGTGATAACTTGTTAATGAACTATAATCTATGTGAGATTTTGTAGTTTAGATTCATGAATAAATACAACACTGAGACTGGCTTATACAAATTGACAGATGATCCTCGTCTGATAAGCCATCATGCAAGTCTTAGTTCTTGTCCAATGGGATCGAAGGCAATATTTGACATCATTATTCGCAGTGTCATGTTACTTTGTTAACTGTGTGCTGGAGGGAGCAACCCTGCTTTAGTTTGTGAGTTACTTTGAGGAAAGGCTCCCAGTAATAGTCTCTGAAGTCAAGTCATCTGTGATTATGCCTACTATCTGCAGCAGACCTCAAGGGACCGCTTGTTATTTTTGCTGTTTGGAATGCATAGACATGCACACACCAGCTTGTGTGTGTGTAGATGCAAATACACACACACACACACACACACACACACACACACACACACACACACACACACACACACACACGTGCGCACACGCTAACACTTGGAAGACTCATTAGGCAGTATGTGTTTATTCAAGTGATATGCAGATCTAAACATTTCTTTCATACTCCAGAATCAGCCTTGATGCCTAGCAACTTCCTAGGTTATCCTGTTAGATCACTTTCAGTATGCTAAAGAAGATGTTGACAGAAGTGTGGGCTATATTAGTATAACCATTTTCTGCGCGGGTCCTGCACATATCACATTGTCATCTAGTATCAGCCTAGGTGAGAAAAAACAAAGATGAATGAGTGCAGAGACTAAGCGAAGGTATTCTCATTGCAATGTAACAGTACTTATTACATCCTGCATTTTCCTTCTTTACATCCTGCCCATATGAACCATTCATCACAGAAGAGTTGCCTGTCCTGAATGTGCAGTAACCCTTGATACAATATCCACCATCCTCATGCGTGAATTATTTCAAAATGCAGCAGCTGTCACACCTAAAGTGACAAGTTTTACACTCACTGCTAATGCATGATTCTGTGTCATGCTTCCTTATTGTAAGGGTTTGGACATAACATATCCCAGGCTTTTCAGCTTATGTTGATTGCCCATCTGATAGCATTAGCATATTGCTTTCAAAATGGGCTTTTTGACCTATATCTCATTCATATATTTGGCCCAGCATATACAAAAGACCTGGTAGATACTAATGTGTCCGCTCAACAGGCCAGCATTCTAGTGAGGAGCTGTAGCAAGTTTCTGATTTGCACTCGCAAATATTATGGTGTTACTTTTCATGTTTTCATTATTTCTTCTTTTTAAATCTGCAAGTAGCAGATTCAAGAAAATCATGTGTGTGTCAATTTTAAAATTAAAAACATCTGCAAACCTCCTTTTATCAAGGCATCATAGAGGACATGCAAGTTGTTCTGCACACTGGGCTTGGTTGACAATGGCACACAAGTCTTTAATAACATCCATAGGGTAGTAGGTCTAATAAGCCAGACTTCACCATTTGTAGACAATTTTGTACTTATTTTAGTTAATCATTAATACATAATTGGAGTGTATAACTATGATCTGAAATGTCTTTCATAAAAAGCCAGATATGCATTACATCTTATGCGGGAACCAAATAAAGTTCAAACAAATCAGCAATGAAGTCCTTCTATGAAATAACATAGCACTCACTGAACAAGTGTGAATGCATTTTGCTAGATATTCACAAACATCTGTTGACATGTGCTGCAAAACCTTTTAATTTTCTAGAATCAAATCAAAAGAACAGTTGTGTAAGTTGAACTTACCTTAACAGTAGATGTTCAAATGATTGCTGCTGCAGTAACTTTAGCTATATGGATTATATCCTGCTAAGCATATAACAGATAGCCTGCTTCCAGAGCTTCAGAGTACCTTCCATGCATCCAAACTTTCTGGCAGCTTGAGTGAAGCTGACTAAACAACAAGTTTGGAAGTGAAGCATTTCAGAGCTTTCCTGCCAGCAGAGAGAGGGAAGCTGAGCCCTGAAAGGACAATGTCCACACTCTTGCATAAAAAAACACACCAAAAACAAGAGGGACTGAGGGAGAGAGCAGCTATTGCAGTGGCGATCATTCGAACATCTACAGTTATTGTAGGTTCAGCTTATAGAACTGTACAATGTTCTTCATATTGATCACTGCTGCAGTAATTTTATCTACATGGGTAGATTACCATAGCTAACAATATGTGGGAGATAGATGGAAAAGGGTCCAGGACCCCCTTGAGAATGACCTTAGCAAGCTTTATCTAGACTTAGAGAAAGAATTGAGCTTATAGTGCTTTGTAAAAGTATGCACAGAGGACCAAATAGCAGCTTCTTGAATACTTTTAGAATCCAACCCTTTCCAAAAGCCATAGATGAAGCTAAGGCCCTGGTAGACTAGGTCTTAACCCTGCCTGGAATAGATTTGTCATGGTGGGTATAACAGAAAATAATAGTCTTAAATAACCATTTAGAATAGTTTGTTTTGACACAGGTTGTCCCTTCTTACCCTCACAAGATGTGAACAATTGATACAAAGATCTAAAAGATTTAGTTCTGTCTAGATAGTACCTGAGTTGTCTGTGGACATCCAAGGTATGGAGTATCCTTTCTCCCTCATTTTCAAATTCAGCAATGAAAATGGGGAGATGGATAGTTTGGCTTAAACTAAACTTGGATACTACTCTAGACATAAAAGAAGGATTAGTTCTCAAATAAACCCTGTCCTTATAGAAAATGAGGTAGGGTTAAATTACCATAATAGCTTGCAGCTTGGATACCCTTCGTACACAGGTAAGAGCAACCAGTAAAGCTATTTTCCATTTTAAAAACCTCAAGTCAGACAGATTAGCTGGTTCAAATGGAGCAAGAGTTAGATTCTCTAACATGAAATTAAGATCCCAAGGATGGAGCACCAGTTTACTTGGGGACCTCTTATGTGAAACCCCTTTCAAGAACATTTTGACATGAGATTGCCTGCAAAAAGGAGGATCCATGTACAGACATGCTGAAATGATCAATGAATGAACCTTGGTAGAGGAATAAGAAAGACCATATGATAGTATCTCACAAAAATATTGTAAAACCAGAGAACAGTTAGCCCTGAAGGGGGTTGGTTATGTTGTTGGCACCAGTTAGAAAACCTTTTCCATTTGCCTACATTAGTACCTGCAGCACTAAAAGGAATCAAGGCCCTATCATCCAGGCAGTCAGTTGAAGATGATTGATGTTGACGTGTGTTAAACACGAATGTTCTTGTGTGTGTAGATCCATTCTGTAAGAAAGCTTGTGATCACTGCCCCTGGGCATTTCTAAAAAAATACCTGCCTGGGGCAGAAGGGAATCACAGCAATGATCTTGAGGGATTCCTTCTGAATCTTCTAAAATTACCCTTGATATTAGTGGAAATGGTGGAAAGGCATTCAGGAACATTCCTGTTCAAAGAGAAGAAAAGAAAAGAAAAGACATCTGTCTTCCAGGTCTTTCTGCATGGAGTCCTGGAACAGAATTTTGACAGTTGATTGTTCAGAGAGGACACAATGAGATCTACCTGAGGAACTCTCCACAGATGAAACAAATTTTGGAAGACCTCCTGAACTAGTTACAATTTGTTAGGGTCTGCCCTGATCCTGATCAGCTTGTCTGCCTCAAACGTTTGCATGTAGAATGAGACTGTTCTGTGAAGCTATATCCCAGGCTAACATGGCTTGTCTGTAATAGGGTGTATGACCTGGTTCCAACTTGCTTCTTGATGTAACACATGATTGTGGTATTATTATCTGTAATCACTTGAAAAGGACCAGGATACCCAAAAGGGTTTAGAGAGTAGAGTGCCTTGATCAGGGCAAGCATCTCTTTGATATTTATGTGCTTGCATCTGGCCTTGGTATCCCATACCCCTGACATGCTTATCAAACCAGAAACTGCTTCCAAGCAAAGTTTAAAGCTTCTGCAGTGACTGACTGCTTTGGAATTGGGAGGGAGAGGGGTGACTTGGATTTAAGGATATCTGTTGTCTCCACAAGAGATTAGTCTTCTGATAAGCCCAGTACTGAGATCTCAGAAGATAAAGGTTGTTGATGCTGGGATCAAAGAGATTTCAGATACCACTGTATCTTTCTCATGTGGAGTCTTGTAAGGTGCATCATGAGAATCATAAATGCCATAAGACCCAAAATCCTGAGGTATTCATTCACAATGGCTGAAGTCTGAGTAGAAAACTTTAGAAATATATCTATATAAAGATCTATTTTTTCTGTGGAAGAAGAGCTTTTAGAACTGAGTGTCTAGCTGACATCCCAGGGACACAATCCCATGTGAGGGGGTCAAGAAAGACATTTGAGTTTTGTCTTGGAATCTTAGCTTGTGCAAGAACTCTCTCATCCAAGACTGAGATTCCTGACATTTTGAAAAAACCTCTGCAAAGGTAGACAAGTCATATAAATATGGAAAATCTGGATATCCTGTTACCTGCAATGAACTATAGTTGAACCTGGACACTTTATGAACACTCTTGGTGCAGTGGTAGTCTGAATGATAAAGCAGAGAACTGATAATGCAATCCAGACACAGAAAACCTTGAGAAACATCTGAAGTCTAGGTAAATAGGGATGTGATAATAAATATTTTTTAAGTCTAGTGTTACCAGGAAACATGAAAGAGGAAGAATATGTAACAGGTTGTGAAATTATATCATTTTGAATTTAGGCTCTATCACAAACAGTCTTAGAAAAGATAGATTCAGGGCTGGTCTCCAAGAATTTTCTTTGGCACTAGGAAAATTCTTGAATAAAACCCTCTCTGCACCTAGGGAGGAGGAACTCATTCTATTATTCCTTGGGACAGCATGTGATGAAGGACAGGTGGAAACAGTCTGATCTGCAGGATGAGGACTGAACCCCTGAAAAAGAAAAATTTCCTCTCACTTTCATTGTAACCCTGATGAATGATTTTCAGAATTAATTTGTATGAAACAATCTTTAGCCAAAGAGAAAAATGGAGATTCAGACTTTGAATGGACCATGCTGGGAGGGGGTCACAAGGTCTCTTGAATAGTCATTCAGACATGTTGGACTGTCCATGGTTTTGAGATGACTGAACCTTTGCTTTGGAATTCCCTAGCCACTTCTTAAATGTCTGTTTACCTGATTTCTGTTTTTTGCTAAAATTGGATGAGGAGTGAAAAAAAATCCCTTGGGTAATTTGGAAAATGAGGGCTGAAAAATCTTGCAGATTCTCTGGATCAGCTTATCACTTTCATCACACTTTTTGATTACTTTCGCAACAGAGGAGCCAAACATTAAATATCTGTGCAAAGGAGAATTTAAATTGTCAGTTTTAACATCATCGCAATGGTTCTGAGAATTGAACCAAGCAAACCACTTTAAAATCATACCAATGGCCATAGCCATGAAAGAAATGTCAACAGAGTCATACACACCCTGCAAACAATGAGTAGTGTGACCTGTGCAATAGAAGACACTAAGTAAGTTAAAGTAGATTTTTTCTTCATGAAAAGAAACTGAAGATAAACAATTCCTCAAACTTTACAGTTTGTCAGAACAAACTTTAACATACGAGCCTGACAATTCTAAATCAAAGCTGCAGAAAAGTACACTCCCATACCTATCAATAATTTCCCATTCTTATTAGAAAACATAGGATTGTAATTAATTAAGAGCTAGGTTGAAATGGAGTCAACTAAGGCTATAGCTGCTGTGTCGGGTTTGGGAATAGTTCATAAAAATGCAGCTGAGGCAAATTGGTAGCCTGCTGTGATGCTAAGTGCTGTTTGCTTAGCTTTTTCTTTTTTGGCTGGAAGAAGGACCAGCAATGTGTACCATGGTCAGGCTAAAATTATGTCGTTTTCCTGTGGAAGATAATTAGTAAATACCGGCAAAACGACCAGTCCACAAAAGTTAATTTTTGGCAGACAAATCACAGTAAAAAGCACTTTAAGACACTATGGCAGCCCACAACTACAAAATAAATACAATTTTCCCACAGAAGATATGTAATCAGTTAGTTTACACAACTTGAGACAGTCCATTAAAAGACAACACTCCTAGCTTTAAAATAACTTTCCAGAAGTAGAATGTATTAAAACTATAATATATTTAAGAAAATGGTAGTTTTACCCCCAAAGGGAAGGTATCTGCCCAGCAAAGGAAAGCAGAAGCCAACTGTTGATCCTCAAATGCCTTAGAGGGGTCTACTTTTCGGTGACAGTAAAGCTCTGATTGGCTTCATGTCATCAGCTCAGCTTGAGCTGCCTGACAGTTTGGGCATGTGGAAGGCACACTGAAGCTTTGGAAGCTAGCTGGCTGTTCTTGCCTTGACAGGATATAATCCATATAGCTAAGGCTACTATAGTATTGATCAGTATGAAGATCATAGAAGTATTTTCCAGCAGCAGGTGAGTAAGCACCATTTTATTTTAGTAGAAAGATCATAAAGTCATTACTCCGAGCATAAGTTATGCTCTGCCACATTGCTACAGTTACATAAATGCTTAAATATTACACAGTGTCTCAAGAGGACAGAGGATAGATTCTTTGGAAGATATCTACAAACAACATAACAGTATTTTTCTCTAACATATAAAGAAAGTGTATGTAACTTTAAAATTTACACCTAATGTTGAAATGCATTTCTCTTTTATTTTTGTCTTATATACTAAATGCCCTTTCCTTTTAACTGGTACAGTAACTAGATTATGTCTAAAAAAGGATCCCTATGATTTATTTCACCTGTCTGTGTTAATTAAGTGAATAAATAAATCACAGACCTTTGGCCAAGGACATTTTGGTGAGAGTTGTAAAAGAATATTAGAAATATTTTCTATTATTTTCAGATCTTGTTTTGTTTTCCTAGTGTAATGAGGGCAGTTAATGCAAAATATTCAGTTAGACTGCATTAACATTGCTTGAATGTTCTCTGGCCATGACTTAGTGTTGTGTAGACTTGTACAGATTCATGTTCCAATTGCACATGTCTAGGTACAAGCACTGGTTTCAGATACATATCAGTACTGGAGGACTAAATATTATTCATATCTTTCTTTACCTTGGATTTACCTCACTAACTGGACCTGTATCATAATTAGACATATGGATAATGGTTTCAGTTAAGCTGCTGTACATATCAATTGTGATTTATAAAATTATCATTGCTGTTCTTTTATTTAGACTTAAATGTACAGCCTATTGTGTTACATCTAATACAGGATATCATCTTGGAATCGATTTTGGTACTATAAATATTGCTGTGGAAGGCTAATGGTATGCCACATTTTCTATGCCATTCAGTGGTATGTTGCCCTGCACAGTGTTAGAAATACATGTTTGTATTACAGCAAAAAATCAGCTGGAATTAGTTATGAGCTCTAGGACAGTTTGCTTGTGCCATTGTATACCTTGTCCCTCCATAACTGTTCATAATTTGTTGAGATGGGCCATTTCAAGGACTGCACATGTCAATGGATTATAAAGGTCTAAAATATACTGAATTCCTTGTGTGACCCCTCAAGCCTCCCCATTTGGAGGAACACAATTTTCCCCAATATGAGTTAAATTTAGAAAAGCACTATGTGATATGGTGCATTGTGTATATAATTTGTCAGCTAAGTGCTGGCTTGTGATTTTCTTCTATAAGCATTTATTCACTGTGATTGCTGGTGTTGACAGTGTCATTAAAGTGGATGGTTGGTAGGGGAAGTTGTTATTTACTCATGCATGAGTTTGGGACATCTATTCCTTCTTCACAGATATGGTAGTACGTACAGTGTGTAGAAGTAGTGTGCACTTAATATCCTTGAGTGCAACAAGTAAAGGTACACCTGAATGAAGAACTATGATCATCTTATTTTAAGTTATACAAAAACTGGGTTTATCCCTTATTCAAGAAATTAGGCTGCAAGAAATGTAATCTGAGAAATTAAGCAAGCAATGACTGGGTAAAAAATTGCACTCATAGTGGGTTATTGGAGAAGGGTTGATACTCTTCTGTCATTAAAGAATTGAAAGAGAATTTAGTCAAAACACAGATGAGTCTGAAAGGTAGAAAATGGCGGACATTGATTTTGATGCTTCTACTGGCACCTTGTGTTAATCAGCTCATTATATCACAACTGTCTATTCCACGTCACTATATTTGGAAATACACATGAAGGTGGCATTTTAAACTACTAATCCAAAAAATTATAATTTAAATATATATCCAAAACACAAACATGAAAACAAATAAAAATGTCTTTATTAAAGTGCAGCTGATGCCTTGAGCACCACAAGTCCTTCAGGAAGTTTGAAGAAGAAGGCTTCAAAGCTCAGTCAGTCTAATTACTTTATGAAGGACTTTAAAAATGACTTCATAGACAAGGATTAAGTCATACCATATGTGCAAGTCAGTTCTAAATTACAACAGGATGAAAAAGGATAGAACATGTCCTCGGGTGGGTCAAAGACCAGGTGGATGGCTGGACTCTGCACTTAAAGGTATTTGAGGCTTGAACTATAGCTGGTGGACACATCCCTAGTTGTCAGACAATGTGATAGATATAAGAATAGTTTCTGGGCCAAGGCTTTAAAAGTCATATTTTGTACTACAGGCTGAATAGCAGGAAACTGATTCCCAGACCTTCATGGCACAAAACATATCCGTGTATTTACAATTAGAAATCAAAGACTTTTTCAATCAAAACTATGCTGGGTTGAACATTCCCCTGCTCCTTCTTCTATCATCATATGCAAATTTCCAGTGGTGTGAGGATTAAACTCATGTAGAAAAAGTGACTGAAGGCACTGTTGTCACCATCAGCAGCCAGTATGACAAGAAATAAATTTTATTTTAAGAAAAATTGCCTGGATCTGGTGGTTTTCCTATCTTCTACAGGAAGGTTGTATAGACCCAGCCATTTAGTTATGGATTGCATTGAGGGATGTTATTTTTTTGAAGAAGGTCCATTAGGGTTTTGCAGCTACACTAATACACTGCAAGAAACAGCAGATAAAGACTATCTGCTTCCCCAAATGACACAGCAGTGTCACTAGTTACTAAGGATTTTAGCATAATATCTATTTTTACTGCTACAAGATTAGAACTGGTGTTGTAAAGTGATTATGATTGTGCATGTTGGCTTCATGAAAGGAAAGACTCACTAATTTTATCTTGTGGCTGCTAAATGCAGTAGCAATAATGGACTATTGAAAGATTATGACAAGGGCAGTTGGCAGAGAGGAATATGTCTGTGAGTGTTTTGAAGCCCAGGATTTGATTCCATTTGCCTAATTATGTGACTCTAAGCACACACAGCTACTCATATGGTGAGTCTGAAAAATGTCCACAGAGATCAGTGCTCTGTTACTGTTAACAAAAATGAACAAGTAACCATCTACCTAAAGTATGGCAAAATATTCAGTACAGTCTCCACTATTTCTGGTGACTAAGATCTTTGGATTTCATCTGATTCTAATGTCATTGCATATGTTACTGTATCACAAGTATTTCTAGTTAATATTGTCAATATGTCAATATGTAGTGGTCTCATCTGTTACTTTTATTATTTTTTATCAGAAGTGAAACCTGTCCAGAGGGAGCTACTGATACTGGTGGTGGTGGTGGTAGGGGGGTGCTAGAATGAATGTTACCTTGATGTTAGCATATCATCGGTGACTTTCCTTATTGATTATTGTAAAATTCTTAGCTCTGATATTACTTCATCTTTTCCCATCATACAGAGTATAATGGGGACTGTGGGGGATGTTAGGGATGAAACATTGAAAAAAATTGTTGTTTGGGTTTTGGGGATGACACTTCACTGCCACATGATACACTTTTGATGAGCATCCAAATAAAATACCTGGGGTACATCATATCTGGAACCCCAGAAGCCACCCAGCCATTATCAGCTTATTCTGGTCGGACAAAACAGAGAAATATGATGGATACTTGGTGCAGTCTATATTCCTCTGTTTTGTATCTTTTAGAGGTGTCACCCCTGTAAAAATCGAATCAGACAAAAAACTGTTAATTCCGCAATGCAGGACCTGGTGAAACCAAGAGGGCATTCAACAAGCAACACCAAGTATAAAAACTTTTAATGTAATATTTTGAAGTGCTTTTCGTCTGCAAAGTATGCAGACTTCCTCAGAAAAACATTTTAAAAGAGTTCCAAACACTCCTTATAAAGGATTTCAAATAATCACCATTACCTGATTGATGAAAACAATCAGTTTAACAAAAAGATTAAACAATTAAACAATTAAACTTTAAGTAACCATAGATACGGCCCATTCAACAAATTGACTCCCCCATCTTCTTAAGATAAAAATAAAATAAATAAGTTACAATACCTAACTGTGAAATTGTGGTTTTTGAACCTCCTACAAACAATCCACAAAAGGTCATATATTATTAAGTGACTTACTGATGTTAAATATGTATGCTAAAATATATAAAAACAGTAAAAAACACTCAAAATAACAGAAATATCCTAAACAACATGGGCTAGTAATATAATAAACTACAACTAATACTTGATTCTACTACTATACGTGTGTACGTACAAATCATAAATAAAAAATTAATTTTACATACTGAAACTACACATTTCTCTATTAATATATGTTGATTCTAGTGTAGTTGCATTCAAGGGTATAAGTGATACCATATTAAACTGTATATGAAATCAGTTGAATTAATTAAATCATAATATTTTAGTATTAAACCCATCACTGAGTCATCTCTGCAAACTTCTGAGTTTTAAAACACTACTGATTGAACACGATTCATTCAACCCTGGGAATGAGTATGCATTTAGTCTAATTTGAATCGTGTTCAATCAGTAGTGTTCTAAAACTCAGAAGTTTGCAGAGATGACTCAGTGATGGTCTTAATACTAAAATATTATGATTTAATTAATTCAACTGATTTCATATACAGTTTAATATGGTATCACTTATACCCTTGAATGCAACTACACTAGAATCAACATATATTAATAGAGAAATGTGTAGTTTCAGTATGTAAAATAATTTTTCTATTTATGATTTGTACGTACACACGTATACTAGTAGAATGTTAGAAGCTTCCATTGCTCTTATTCATGTGCATGTGCATTATCCCCAAATCTGTGCTGCTGCTAATAGACCTCAGCCAAGAAGGAGAAGGGTGTTTAGACCCCGTTTAACTTGCCACAATTGGCATGAGGTAGAAATTGTAGAGCACTACAGAGCAGATAGAGACACACTACAGGAACTCTGCAATCTCTTTCATCCTCAACTGAGAGCAAGGGCAAACCAAGGGGAACCAATACCAGTGGAGACTAAGGTATGTATAGCACTTAGAATATTAGGTACAGAAACATTCCCTAGATCAACAGGAGACATGCTAGGGGAGTCACAGGCATCTGCATCCAGGATCCTACATAAGTTCCTGAATTCTATGCTTCAACATGCCAGTGACTACATATATTTTCCCCCGTACACCTGAGGATAGGGCCACAACTATGCAGGAGTTCTGCCATGTGGCACACTACTCTGAAGTCCTGGGTGCCATCAATTTTACACATGTAGAAATCAAAGTACCACTTGGGGAACAGAGAAAGGTCTGCATAAATAGAAAGGGCTTCTACTCCATTAGCTGCCAAGTCCAGTTTGATCCTAAGGGAATCATCCTGAATGTGTGTGCTGGCAACCCAGGCAGTTACCACAATTCACATATCTGGCACAACTCTGAACTGTATGAGATGTTTTCTACTGGGTATATCCAACAGGGTCATTTAATGAGGCATGCAGGTTATGCACAACCTGCAGTGGCTGATGATGTCCATCAGAAATGCACACATACCAACTGAAGAATGCTATAATGAGTCACATGGTCAAACAAGACATATCATACAGCATGTGATTGGGCTGCTGAAGTCACAGACCCAGTGTCTAGATACATCTGGAGAGCCCTGCAGTACAATCCCTGTACATGTGCTGAAATCTTCATAGTCTGTGCCATGCTTCACAACATTCTCCTGAGAAAACAGCTTCAACAGAAACACCAGGGGGAAGGAACACACATTTCACCCCCACTGACAAGGTCACCACAGACACATGCAGGTGAGGAGTCTGAGAGGGAAGTAGAAGCTGCCGTGGGTGTAAGCAGACATAGGTGTGCACAATATGCCCTTGTACTGGCCAAGAGGCAATGTATAGCACACATACTCACCACCTAAGGGGCTAAAACCATCATCCTATACACATACATAAAGTAACTTTGATGCCAGGCAATACTCACAACCTTTACTTACCTATGTAATGGATGTGTACTGCTAGCATCAGACAGAGTCAGCCCCAATCTTAAGCTCTTGCAACTACCAAATTTCCAAGGTAAGTGTTGAACCTGGAATAGAAATATAAACATCTAAGAATACAAATGAATGTCATATCCTTGGATAATGTTACTTTGTAATGTAAGTATGTATAAGGTGGGTGATTTTTATAGCAGTTACTTCAACATGTGACAACAGTGACTTATATGAATACATGTGTCCTCTATCAACTAATAGGCCTCATGCATGAAACATTCACACATTCATCCCTCTCAAAAGTACAGATTTCACAGAATGTCCATAGTTTGACCTCATACTTTTGTACTGGCAAATCGTTAAAGAGTGAAATTAGAAAATAATGGCACACATTTCAGTTTCAGACTTCATATCCCACAGAAAAATCATAAAAACTGTAATGTAAAACCTGACAGTCTATCGACTTTCTTAAGTTTGTAAGAACAAAATATTTTAAAGTCTCCCTATTGTTTGGCCTTTGTCCGACTTTTATTTATGTCTTGGTCCAGCTTTGTTGTTCTAAGAGGTTGATAGGGATGCACACATTACAAAAATCTTAACAAAAATATTACAATTTGTTAAACAGCACCACAAATGCAGATATACTAAGCACTAAGTCAGCTATGCACCCTGAGCATCAGACAAAAGACTTACATATCTTTCAGTCTAAAAGATACAAAGCAAAGATATGGTACAGTCATCCTCATTTGCACATGGTGTTGTGTTGGGGCGGCAGGATGCAAAGGCTGACATAAAAGTTAGGGAGTGTGTGTGAGTAAGAAAAAGAAACAGGGAGAGATTTGGATAAAGTATCAAATGGCCACTGAGACAGAGTGAGCTGTAAGCATCATGACTGAACCTTGTAACTGTTTTGTGTGTGTGTATGTGTGAGTGTGTGAGTGTGTGTGTGTGTGTGTGTGTGTGTGTGTGTTTGTGTGTGTGTGTGTGTGTGTGTGTGTGTGTGTGTGTGTGTGTGTGTGTGTGTGTGTGTGTGTGTGTGTGTGTGTGTGTGTGTGTGTGTTTGGACACTCCAGGTGAAACTGGTGTGTGAGTGTCTGCAAGAACACAGCCAAGATCTGTGTTAGCTCTCCATCCTGGTATGTCAGACAGGTGTGAGATGCATGGTAGAGGTGACAGTTTATCGTCGCTGTCCCCAACTGCAAGAACTGGCTCTGCCAAGAGTTGCACTGGCACATCTATGCCCATGGTCAGATACACTGCTGGTACCTGAATGCGACTGATGTCTGCTGGATTAGCTCTCCTTATGACTATGTCTAGTACCATGACCCCATGGCCTACCACATGTCAGTGTGTACACTTCAACCACTGATGGAGCAATGGAAGTAGTGCCACTACAGGAACATGATGGGGCACTACTTCCATTGCTCCTGTAGTGGCACTATTTCCAGTTCTCCATCAGTGGAAGTAGTCCCACTACAGGAGCATGATCAGGCATGGTCACATTGGCTAACATCAGATGAGGTGGCTGACATATGTCCACATGGATGCCATCCCCCTCCAGCTGATGTTCCATCACAGACACCGCCCATCCCAATGAGTCATTCATTGGATTCATTGGAGGCAGTCAAACATATCAGAGTGTGCCACATCTATAACTCTAAGCATTTCCTTGGATGCCCTATTGAAATGTACCTGCACCTCCATGAAGGCCTTAAACATATGTTGAGTGGCATGGAATGATACTGCAGGATAAGGTGAAGGATGGACAGCAGGCCACCACCAAGCACCCCTAACCACCCTTCTGCATGGCACCTTACCCACACTTTGGCTATGGCCAGACTCAACAGGTGCCAAAGCCTCAGTAACCATACTGCCCTGATCAAGTGTCTCACCCTCCACCTGTCCAGTACTGGAGGGATCTCTGGAATAGGTTTGCATAGGCTTACTGGCTTACTGCAGTGTCCAACAGAAATACAGGGAATAGCTGAATGTCAACCTTAGTGTAAGATTCAACCTCTGCACCCCCAACTGTGCCTCTGTTTGGCCACCATCATCATCAGAATCTGTCGATACTCTGACATCAGGTGGTAAGAGTCCTACACTTCCACTGTTGGGATCGCCTGTGATAATAAGTAGCAAACATAAATGTTGAAGTTTATTCCAATTAATGTTCCCTGTTCAAATACTATCATTGGTGGTCTGTTGCTATCAATGTAACCTGCATGCCGGTGTACTGCCCACTGTGGTTCCATATATGAATGCGTTCTGTTGGCTATGCAAATGTTCAAAATCTGTTAATTTGGGTTAATGGGAATCCTCATGCATGCTGTTATAACTAATCCTGGAATGTGTTTACTATTACTAACCAACATATGTTCTAAAACTGCAACACCATAGCACATCAGGGAAGGGCGATCCCAGTGGATCCACCTGTCCTGCCTCATCTGGCCATGGCACCGGGCCCCAGCACATCTGATACCCACCCTGGGATCTCCTCGTCCACTGGTCCTGCACCACCTTTGGGTTGAACCACTTCAGGGGGTGGGGCTCATCCCCCCTGGGCATGGGTATCAACAAAATCCTGTCACCTGAAGCCAGGTCCAGGATCTGGTATGTAGTGAGCTCCACAAGAAATTTGGAGATCTGCAATGCCAGCTTGAGGGCCACATGGTGCAATTAGAGGGTCAACCTACCCCTCCTACTCAGCCCCCAGCACAGCCACCTTTAGGGCTGTGAAGGTGCAGTGCTGACTAACCATGGGTGGAGACCTCAGTCCCACTGTATCCATTTGGGGGCTCATGGGCTTCCAATTGCCAAACACCCCTCCCTGTATAAGGTTTTTATCCCCACATGAATCATATACCACCCTTGTATGTTATCTTGTTTTTCCTTGTTTTTCTTCCTACCCAACCTACCTCCCCAAATATACCTACTATCCTTCCCTAACATCCCATTCTCACCTAAAAAAAGGGCAATCTGTTCCCCCCAAAAAATTCACCCCATACATAGTTGTCCATTTTGCACATGTGTCCACTAGACATGTAATCTTGTTTAATTGGCTTCACAACACATTCCTATTGTCCTCACCCTTTTCTCTCAGAGGTTTGAGTGCCCAAATGTACCTCCAAATTCAGTATATATGAACAGCTGTTGTAGAAGAAATGGCAACTATGGACCTTCCTTACATTCATCCTGCAAATCCCTAGCAATCTTTCATATTGTTTGAACCTCTTTGCGCTCCCTTTTTCACCACTTTCCTATCACCCCTTTTTTCTTTTCTTTTAAAGAAATTAGCATGGGGTTAAGTGGGATTAAGCAGTAGTAAGCAGGAGTAAGCTTGTTTGTGTGGTGCTAAGCGATGCCTACACAGATTAAGCACTGCTTAAGCCTCTGTATAGGCATAGTTAACCAGAAGTTAGCATTGCTTACCACCAGGCAAACCCACGCAAACCTGCTTACAACTGCTTAAACGTACCTTAATCACTCTGTATCCAACAGCCCTTGTTCTTCCCAGCAGCAATATAATCTGCCCTTGCAAGACTTGAACCCAGGACCTTTCACACCATCGCCACAGGAAGTTACCACTAAGCCATCTGAGCTGTAAGATGCTGGGATGATTTCTCTAGCATACCATGCAGAACAGTCAGTCTACCATATGGAATATACAATGTGGAAGGACTAAACATTTAAATGACACACACACACATATATATATATATATAGATAGATATATATAAATATATATATATATATATATATATATATATATATATATATATATATATATACATACATATACACATATACACACACACACACACACACACACACACACACACACACACACACACACACACACACACACACACACACACATATATATATATATATATATGTAGAGAGAGAGAGAGAGTATATATAGAGAGTGCACAGAATATCAAACTGCTATTATTCCTACAGTTGCCACCTTTTCAAATGTCCAGAGTCTGATTCTTCCCTAGAAATGAGAATTATTGCATTAAAACATATACCCACACTCATTGCAAAGGACATAACACCACACCTTTTACATAAATATAAATGTATATTTGTGCACTATTTAAGTTGTTTATGCCATTTCTTATAGCATTTAGGTTTTTGAAATATAAAATAATTGATTGATGCTACTATCAAAGAAAACATATGATACAGTAATCTGCAAAAAAAGTAAGGTACTCTGCTGTCTTGACCAAAGCTTTTAAGTAGTACAACAGTAAAAAACACACTTGCCTTGAAGACAAGAATCAATCAACACTTAAGTACAGATTTAGTTCAACAGCCTCCAATTACACTCTGTAGTTACCCTCTAGGGGGAAAAGCATCAGTTGTTACAATGTAAGTGGATACTTTACATAACAATGCTTAACTTCAAACTGTACTGTCATAAAAAGAGAACTGTGTGCAAAGCACTAAGTTCTAACCCACCACTGTCCCCATGGTGAAATGTATGAAAATGAACAGCCATATACCTTTATGTTTCGTATTAGTAATATCCCGCACATGTTCTAACAGCTTAGGTTAAACACATTTAATACCCCTCTCCCATAAAATGTCTTACAAGGGCATATAACAGCATTATCTATACACTGACCTCTTGACTGTACAGGGTCACACATGTTGTCCAGCTGTAGCCCTCATATATATGGCCCCTACCCTACAACATGTGTGGGAGTCCACAATACCACTGGAATGATAGCAGGAATGTCAGCACTAAATGACGATAGACCATACCTATCAACCTCTTACTGCATGACATCTGAACAAAGTCTGTTACATAAGTGGAGGACAGAGGCCAAAACATAGGGCCTTATTTAAAATATTGCTGCTATACAATGTGAAAATTACTGGTGTTACAGGACTGGTTGCAACATACCCTTTCTGAGGAATATGACATCAGAAACACAAATGGATGTTGCCATGTACTGATGGCAATCAACAGAGAAAATGCAACTGATTTGTCAAGGACAACACCTGAGTGGGGAGCAGACAAAACATAACAGCCAGACCTCTGACCTTCATGTGGATTGCCCCACAGTTGAGAGCTATGCAGACAGACTGCATTCCATGAAGAACTAGCATGTACACACAAACCCTGTAAAACTGGCAGTATTCAAAGCATATAACAGCGATACTCACACTCTGTCCCTAGATCTGGAACCTTATACAAACATGTAGTTGTAGTTGGCCTGTGTCCACAAGTCTTGCTGTAAGAGGTATTCCTACCTGCTGTTTGTAACACTGCTGCCCCCAAACATGAAGGATGTCTTCCATATAAGCAAGGTAAAGGGAAAATGCCCACATGATGTAGTCATTTATAGTAGTGGGTTGCTATAACATTGGCTATTGGAAGATCTACACAGCTGTCTGCATACAATTAGCAAGTGGGGAACACCATTTGGTGCAGAGACCTTCACCTGATCATGAACATCACCTACAAATGCCATATTGCAACCTATTCAAACCAGCTCAATCCATGAAGTGGAGAGACAGAAAGAGAGATAGATAGATAGAGGGAGAGAGAGAGAGAGAGAGAGAGAGAGAGAGAGAGAGAGAAAGTGAGAGAGAGGGAGAGAGAGAGAAAAGAGAAAACACAACTAATGCTAACAAAAAATAAACAAACAAAATAAAGAAGACAGACATCAACTGGAACACATAAGAGAGCATAATAATAAGACAGGTATGTGAAACATGTAAGCATGTAATTGAATGTAGTACTTGGTCTGTAATAATGGGATAGATGATTTTGAAAGATTTATATGTGCCATCAAGACTTGCTGTAATGATGTCCTGCTGAACAACTGCTATGGACATAGAGTCTGGCTCTGTGTGCAGTGGGTCATACCTGTCAGCTGTGCAGATCATCACATAATGTCAAGATTTAGCCATCATAGTGTCTAATCTGTTCCTCCTAACATCTATTTTAGTCTGACAAATAGCTGGAGATGGAAGTCATGAATTAATGAGAAACACTTGAGTTTCAGACCCCAGCACCTTCAGAACAGTCATGGTAATGCAAAATGTATTATGCTACAAACTTCATAGGTTTATAACAGGCATGTTTAAGATCTGTCTCTATATATCCCCCCTATTGTTAAGCTTTGTCCACATGTGATGCTCTAAGAGGTGGATAGGTTGGGTCACAGCTGAGGAGCCTGACTCACCCTGGGAAAGGACAGCTCACTTATGGCAACCACTAGAGGGTCTGTCAAACACTCATGACTGTGCCACTGCTAGGCCAGTTAATAGGATGTTGCCCATATCCATATGTTATTTGTGAATATGAGTATTATACATGTTTGTATTGTAAATCTAATATACCTACATATGGCATGTGCATAGTAAAGTACTGTTGCAGATGTGTGTGTTAAACTGCATGTGATATATTGAGTTAATAACATTCAACTGTACAGTGTTCTACCAGACAATATTCACAGTTGTGACTGATATCTGTAGTCACATACACATATACTTGTGTTACGTCAGCAATATTAGTACGTTATCAATATTGATTTCCCTGTTGTCACCCACTGAAGTGGACTATTGCCCAGAAGTCCTGGTATAACAGGTTGAGACATATGATTGAGCTGCAAGACTGTAAATACAGTGTGTCATACTGACATAGAACACAAATGTATACCAGGTATCCCCTGAGAATGTGTATGTATACGTATGTTCAGCTGAAAGGCATAAAAGTACTAACATGGGTCACAAGCAGTCTGGAAAATAGGTTGTGCATGTTGCACATGTGTGTAATATCAGTGTCACTGCATACAACAAAATAAAATGTGTACAGCTACTGATTGTTACATTGCCATGACACTGATATGGGTACTACAGTAGACTTAATTATCAGGTAGTAATCAGAGAAGTGTACAACTGTGTTATGAGCTACTGTCCATGCCTACCACTAACAGCTATATCAATACCCATATACACTGGATATCCAAAGTGTACGCAACTTTGTTGGAATGCCAGGTTTGCGTGGTGTATGCCAATGAGACCGCAGAAAGTAATTTCAAAATGTTTCTCACCTCAAATGTGACCCATAACCTGTACAATTCTACTGAAAAAGAAACAAAGCTGTTTCATGGAAGGTGTGCAACCATTGCCAAATGAAGATGTGACATGATGTTAGAGTGCAAACCAAGACAAATGGATGCTGTATTCATCTCAGCAGGTGTTTACACAGCATATCAGTTTAAGGATGTGCACACACATTCATCTGGTGTACTGTACTGAGTATTATTTCCCACATGTTTTCACAGGACAGATTATGTTTTCTATTGAATTGAGCAGGCTATAGGTCATATTACAGGTGGGGATTGTGTTGCCATGAGCTTTTGTGGAGTCATGTTTCAATTGCACAACTACCAGGCATTGTAACAGGGGTATGTACACTTTATTTCCACTGTAGCTATATGGAATCAACAGTCCCTGACCTGGACAACCAGCCTCAACCAATGATAGAGTAATCCCATTTGGTGGACAGCAGCAATGCACAAAGCACATAATAGGTTGCTATAGTGGTTGTACAGGGAACTATAAGTGCAGTCCACAACCTGGAAGCAAATCCACCTCTATCTGAGTAAGCATGTAGGTTTACGGGTGACTTCCTGTAAGGCTGATTATGACTACAAATGAGACATATCCACACCACCAAGGCTAATTGCAAGAATGCCTCCACATATGTAGTCAGTTTCAAAGGCAGTAACACAATTCAATCTGTACTGTGGGAAAGCACACCTCATACACACATGCCATGGATACAGGCAACCTGCATAAGACAGGTTAGGTGGAAACAATGTCACACTGTCCCCAACATTTGTACAGGGGAATATGCAGATCAACCTCACTCCTGCCCACATCAATGGCGAGCATGTACATAATGCCAAATTATGGCAACAACAACAAATATCCATGGGGCATGAGAACATCACAGTCTGCTTCCTACGTGAACTCAGGCATGTGCTCACAGCTCCATCACACACTACAGTCAAACACAGACTTGCCACCATCCACGCACCATCCACATGGAAGATGGCCAGTATCATCCCTCTACATAGAAATGAATGGAGAATAGTGGATTATGTCCAACATTAGGGGAACTAGACAGGTTAAGGCCATGAGTGTAATGCAAGATGCCAAAGCCATGATAGCTTACAGTGTTATGGTATAGTCTGGATTATTTGCATTGTAATATCCACTGTTGATGTGCAAGTGGACAACTGTATAAGGTCCTGTGACCTTTTTCCCTGTTTATGTCTTCCAGGTAATATGCAACATCCACGGCTCCCAGCATCCACCAACATAGAGAATGAGACCATCATACAATATGTGATACATCATCACAGCATCTTATTTAGCTGCAGAGACCAGGACCTGCAGGACAGGACCACCCTGTGGAATGAGGTTGTCCACAGGGTAAATGATGTTGGCCTGCACAGCCAAAATTATGATCAGGTGCGGCATCATTGCACTGACCTCATCTGCCACACCCATCAGCGTGTTGCTGCTGTTGCAAGGGACAGGCCAGCTACAGGTGGGGGTCATGCTATCCAGACCCCATTGACACATGCTGAGGAGCTCCCCGCCACCCTTGGGGCACCCACCCACCAGACAAGCCATCAAGCTGAAGACAGCATTGTGGAGGTGAGTGCCACCCACACAGTGAATGATAAGCGTGCAGGTAAGACCCCAGTGCATATTACTAGAACACTACTGTTTATCCATTTTTATCTGTAAAGTATCTACATGCATATGTTAGATACGATAGTCTGTTGCTGGAGTGTAGTAATGCACATATGTGCATAATCCTTAGTATTGGGGGTTTGCACTGTTGATGTGCTGAAATGCTGCTTCAACCCTGTACCAATGCCACAGGTGGGACTACTGACATTACTTTTCTCAAACAACTATTTTGGTCCCTCTGGTATACAAATGTGACAGCAGCCTGTAGCTGGTGAGTATGGAGTTGTTTTGTTCAGGTTTGCCAATGCACCAGCTATGTTAAGGCCATGCTATTTGCCATGTACACATTAACCCACCTACCCATAATGCATGCGGTACATATTCATTTTTGTTGGTGTTAACTGCACTGCATCACAGTCATCACCATGGTGGCATATCTGAAGGGTATGTAAGATTCCTGCAGTATACCTCACAACCTGTCAGTGCAAGATGTGTGGACAGAGATAAACACAATGGTGGGACAAATGACCTGCAGTAGGGACATGTAAGAAACATTACCCTTATACAGTGAATACACAACTATTACAATGGCAACTGTTCCTGATATATACAACGGCAGACCACAATAACACATTCCACACCTTTTACAACTTGTAATGTGATCCTAACATGAGCAATGAATGTGTAATATAAAATCCTATGTTAGGACAACAAATATGGGGAATACAAACCTTACAAAACACTGGAAGCATATGTGTGCACACACTCCAAATAACATATTGTGGAAGCAGCTTGTGATGTACTGACAGCGTTCACTCTTCTTGAGTACACACCTGCCATCAAGTACAGGGTCTCAATGTTACAATAAGTAATGGTCTGCTGTCCAAGAAGTATGTCCATGACATTTGCCCAGTCACCTGCAACAGAGGCAGCCATGGCTTGAACACATCTTACAAACCATGAAATGGATCCCATATCTGAAAGGTAGCAGTCAGGAGTGGGAAATGTAACCTTACCTCACCATTCCATATACCAGTGCAGACAGTCATCTATGGGTGTATGAAATATTGGACAACAGTTATGTAGAAAATAATCAGATGCCCATCCAAAACAGATGACAAAACATGTTGCTACTGGTCATGGAGGCTTCCCAGATACATGCAGCAACACTGAGGGAGTTTCACAAGTACTGCCAGTGTAGTACCTGTGTCTACAATTGCCTGGAATCTGCATAAGTGTGGCCTATGGGTTAGGGTAATCAGATGGAAGATTTGTCCCACATAAAACATCATTCAGGGCTCTGTACAGGTAGCATAAATATAACATCAAGTCTCCCAAAGGCATGTGTTGCAATGTGTAATGGTGTCATGAGACCAAGGCACAAACCTGCAGACAGTATTCATAAAGATACATGTGGTGCACAAGCAACACCTCACTCCACCTCAGGGCCACCATCCCCAACTTTTAGCTTGCTGGTGCCAGTGTAAACCTTTAGAGTTGCTGTATATTAGCTGGAACTAGGTTGATAGACATGGTGGTTAGAATTAGGAACACTGCAAAATTATGCTCATGTATGGCCCATAGCTGTCAGGCATCTGCAATAAGGCTGAGGATGGGGATGGGTGGCAGCTTGAAACACAATTGTGAATTGAAGAATATATCCAAAGCTAGCTAAGAATGGCTGTATCTGAACACAGTCAAGGTTATGAATTGAGCCAGACATAACCCAGACTCTACATCAACAGTGAAGCCACTGTGTGAGCTCCAAGGGCTGAGCACATGAGCTAACCTTGCAATCTGGCAGAGTTGGGGGACCTTTGTAAGGCAGGCAGACCAAATAATGCCAAGTAAAGATGGGCCATGATAGTATACCCCTTCCAGGAATAGTGACTGCTGTGGTTCACTTAATAGGTGTTTCAACAAACCATTGTTTTAAAGGGTGTGCACACTTATGCAACCCACATATTGTATGCATCTCATTCAGCATCTCCATGACTAACACATTGGTTTGATACTGCATTGGATTGCACAGGTCATATGTCACATATCAGGTGTGTGTAATGTTAACAAATGCAGTATTGTGGCACCATTGCATATCATTGAAGAAGCTGGCATGTCAACAAAAGTGTGTGCACTCCTCATATCCACATTAAGCTTTGAAGGTTGTCTGTGTAACCAGAATTTATAGCATATGCATGCACTGCTGATGATGAGAGCTGCAAATCAAAGGTCAGGCATTAATTATTGACATCAGTCCTCATATCATCCCAGTTATGTGTCAGACAAACGGATAGGGTCTGTGAGCAACAGAGCAAACATAACTGCCAGACATCTACACATTCAGCAATGGTCTGTACACTTGTGAGGTATGGTGCACAGTACATGCCAGTGTGCTGTACAGGTGCTCAGCAATAATGTGTACATGGGTGCAGTGTGTTCCAGGGGAAGGAGCATCACCTACTAACACAACTCATGTATCACAGAGATGTATAATGGTAACAAAGACTGAGTATGACTGCAGTGCATTCTGTTGAGTGCCATATGTCATGCATGTTGACTGTTGGGTAATGATAGGTCTGTGTAATATCTTTGTGCTATCTCACCTGTAAGTGTGTGTGTGTGTGTGTGTGTGTGTGTGTGTGTGTGTGTGTGTGTGTGTGTGTGTGTGTGTATAGAAGTAAACCATAATGTACAGGTCTTAATTTACATTTCTTGTCTGCCCATCACATGTGGCGAGGTGGGACAGGGTCCTTCCTGCAGGCAAATTGATATTAATGTCCATACAGACTCTGACAATGATGGTAGGCATAGTGAGGCACAGGCAGGGCTGTCAGGGGCTGAATCTGTGTCATTGGTTGCCATTCCACTTTTATCCACCCTACCCCTGCACACAGTCACAATGCCCGCCCATACCCCATCATCAGTGGCCAAAGATGAGGGACAGTTGGTGGGTGGTGGCATGGGACAGGAAAGTGTGGTGACTATGGCAATTGTGTCTGTGCACAACAGCTATAGCTGGATGACTAGTGAGGTCCCATGCAGACAGATGTACAGGGGTGCTCATAGGAGGGCTGCTGGCCATCATGCCCTTGGCATAAGTGCTACAGCAGGTGTCACAAGATGCATGTTTTGGGCCATCGTGGAGGCACAGGCATGTATGGAACATTACACCACAGATAGTCTGAGGCTCCAGAGGGCTACTCTTCCTGCTGTACGTGACTACATCTGTGATCATGCAGATGCCTACCGGTATTCTGCAGAGTTCATGGATAGACAGTTGGGTGAGATGGTGGGAATCCTCAACTGTGTGGTGTCTGTGGTAGAGCATGTGGTGGCAGGAGGGCATCAGCCATGTGGACGTATCTCAGTAACACCAACAGGTGGAGGTCTACGTGGATGTGCAACATCTCATGGCCACTCCCGTAGTGGCAGTACCAGCACCAGCACTGCAGGGGAGTGCTGTCCACACCACAATGCAGCAGGCCACATGCACATGGTCCTGGCTGATTCCAACAGGGATGCAGATCCAGCGGACAATTGTCATCATCATCAGGGGAGAGTACCATATCTTGGCTTCTGCCTGGTGGTGCCCATGCAACCCCTGGCAGGCGCAGTTCCCGTTTCCACAGCCGGACATGGTGAACTGTACACCCTGCCATGTATGGTGTGCAGCTGTCCAACATACCCTTGTATAGGGCAGCCACATGGCAGAACTGTGTGCATACATACACACACACACATCACCAACACAGCTTGGATGCCTCCATATCTACACACACCACATCTGTAAAGGCCATTTAATAAAGATCCCCCTAGCTCACACACACATGATGTCAACCAAACGGCTCAGCCTAGGCCTCTGACAAACCCACACCACACCCTGTGCATATGATGATACCTGTGCCACATCCTTATCATCCATGCCATCAATGCAGGGACATGCTAATATGGTTCTGATGCACAGGGTGAATGTACTAAAGTTTAGCAATGTAATGATTTTTAACATGTTGTCAGCTGGAATGTTTAATGCTTACATCTCAGGGTGTGTAGCTGTCCAGCCATGATGCATTGTAACTGTTATTAACACTGACTGAGCGTGGTCTCCATAATATGTTCAGTTTGTATTCTAGGTGTCTGTGTGTCAGTATGATGTTGGTCTGCTGTCCTTTCCTACAAGGGGTGTGGCAATGTGGTAACACATTGACTGTGTCATATCCTGGGTTCAGCTGAACACAAGTTCCAGGTCTGTATAACAGTTACTGCATCGGCCACATGGCTGATAGGTCTGAGGGGTGTATACAGGTGAGTGTACTGTGGCTGATGTAATTAACTCTTCTACAGTGGACAATGGTAAGTGTACTGGGTGGCACACACCAAATGTTTGTGAATAACACACACACAGAGGCTTTTGCTTTGATGCAATGCAGAGAATACTGTTCACATGGATGTACTTCATTTTGCAGAGAACTCATTTTGGCCTATGTAATTCCACCATGACCAAATTGTTAGAACATTACATCAATAAATAATCAGTCTGCCAGGTTTAATTTAATTGAAAATCGTACTGGCAGGGTATATGTCCTTTTTCCCAATGTAATGCAATCCTGGTGTTGGTATACATAGGTGTGCTGGTATGGGGAGCATAGCCCCCCACTTTGGAGGGTGTGGGGTGGCTTAGAACCACCCATAGTGTGATTAACAATTATTTAACCTCTTAACATAATCTGTACAGTATAACAGCACACTAAGCGGGGGGAAACGCAACAAAATAACCTCAATGTGCGTGGCTGTGCCCACAACAACCACACCTAACTACATATACCAACTCCAGTATCGCTGTACGGCTGTACAGTGGGGAAGAGGGCATTTACACATCCACTACTAGTTTTGATGGAATGAATTTCCACAGGATGATTGCTTTAAAATTTTACCTTTTGACAGTTAGTTCTTGGACAAATGATCTCATGGGAAATATATTTTCTGCAAACTGAAGTAGATCCCTTCACATACACACACACTTACTTAGCAACACTGAGATTAGAACCCTTACCTAGGTAATTGTTGCTACTAATGTGTTTGGCCTTAATAGCACACACCACAGAGCTTGTAGGGTGAGGTGGGTCCCACACTTCTTGTAAAGTGAACAATATCATCAGACCTTGTACAGTATGGTAATGTGGGATGTACTGAGTGTTAATGGACAACCCATAGTATAACATACTGTCATATACACATTAACAACACAGTCATAGACACATTTGATGGACCTGGGTTTAACAGTGCTTACTACCTTGTCAGTCAGTCCATACTGTTACAGTATTTTTGCACACAGCACATGCATCATTATGCTGCAGAGTGCCATCAGTTACCTGTATGATTGATAGTGACAGTGGTCAACATACAGTGGACCTTGGGACATATACTGGGGGTCCCATGGTGTAAAGACAGTATACCCAGCACCGCCACCCCACATTGGATATTGTACTCACTGAAACCCATGATAATGCTCTGACATATCCATAACTACACATTTACCAGGACTGCAATACAAACTCGTGTCTATCTAATTATTGCTACTGCAAGGATATCCATTTATTGCACATGCCACAGGGATAGTAGGGTGAGGGTTTGTCATGGCTCTCCTAATGTCAGCAACATCACCATTCCTTATAATGTATGGCAAGGTTTAGTGTATTTGGTGAATGTGGCCTCAGAATGCTATCTCCTACAAATATGCGCACTCACAATTGCATACACATACACACAGACACACATTCATTTGCCAGGATGCAGAGGGTAACCCACGCCTATCTACCCATTTGTAGAACAGTGTTATGCTGGTACTGCAAGTTCCAGGTAGCCCATAGGGTGAAGAGTGTCACAAGGTATATTTAATGTGAATTACAGCAGCAGCCCTTTCTAAGTATAGCAATGGGGGTTATAGTGGGATAGAAGGCCTTCAGAGTATTTTCAACTACAAGTTTACAAATGCACAAACACTGTTATACTCAGTAATGTACACAGACACATTTGTCAGTACTGAGGTCTGTAGGTGCAGGTGTTCCTAGGTGTGTACCAGGTGTTTCATGGAGAAATGAGAAGAGTAGGGCATGTGAGTACACTGGCATCATGCTACCTGACATTTGTCAGCAAGCCATCTATCAAGTAATGCCACTTGAGCGATCCCCAGGGTGACAGTTACATTCAACATCTACTCATCTGTTTTTCTCTTGAAGAGGGCCAGTGAGGTGCACCAACTGACATGTATGCAACATATATTGCATAACATGGCCAGTGTCTGGATTAGGGACCTGTACCCAAACATGTTCACAGGTTCATAGATTCATAGGTAGGTACTAGGTTATTAGCCCTAGGGCATATATAAGCCTAGCCAAAAAGGTACTCTAGCTTTCGCCACCCAAGAAAATTATTTTCCTGTGCCCCTGTCGAGCAGAGCCACAGAAGTGATCTCTGGGGTGAATGTTCTTTTTCCCATCTAATCAACAAGATTTTTCTTGAAGAGAGCCAATGAGGAGCTCTGTTTGACATAGATAGTTAGTTTGTTCCAGAGTATGGGAAGTCTCTGGGACAGGAATTAATCCCTCCAGCATGTTCTGTTTATTGTGGTGACAAGGTTTAGGTTGACTGTGGTAGTCTGGCTGAGGTATCCATGGCATGTGGTGCATACAGAGTGGGGTTTCCTAGCTGTGTCATTCATAACACAGCTGGGCAGACATGTCAGTGCCAGTTAATCAGAGATTGCCTGTAAGCAGCCAAAGTGAATATCTGACATCTGCACATCTGTACAGAGGACAGACACAAAGTAGATAACCAACAGGTTATGCATTAGGATGAATGTTTTGAAAGATAGACATCTGAAACTGATAGGCATGCTATTACTACATGACAGCAAACATAGTAGTCTAATGTTAATATCAACATATCAGATCAATATCCAATAAGAGATATATAAAAACATACAACTCAAACACCAAGAACAAGAGAGTCAGTACTCAGAGTCAAGCTTTGCATGCAGGGATGTGTGGTTCCAGTACTGCAGTATGCAATCAACTCTTACTTGGAAAAGCACTGTTAAACGCAGTAATGTAATAATACAATACATGCAAGTGTGACTGCATATAACCAGGGATACTATCCAGGTATGAAACACATAAAAAGAGAAAAGATTGTGGTACTACCCATGTATACTCAGGTGTCCCATACAGTATACTCACACCCCTTGCTACTGTAATGACAACGCATACAGCATGTTATGTACATAGAATTAAATACACTTAATAAATATGTCATTACCCTGCTATTTGATCAGACTGGAATGTGATCAGTGGTTACTAGAGCTGAGCTATGCTTAGCAGGTTTAAGCATTGCTTAAACGTAAATGCTGAGTAGATTTGTGAACTGGTAAGCAAAGCCTGCATGGTATAAGCGAGTATTCATTTAACTGTACATTAGCACCACTTACCATCGTGCAAACCTATGCAAACCAACTTAAAGTCTCTGTAAAGCACCTTAATCACCCTGGCTCCATCAGCCCTTGTTCTACCCAGCAACAAAATAAATAGCTCATACAGGTATTGAACCCAAGACCCTGTACACTATAGTCACAGCACTTTACCACTAAGCCATCTGAACTGCAAGAGTGTATGTTGCTTTTTCAAATATATCATTCAGTACATGTACTGAATAGTAGTGAACAACTGCTTTGACTACTACAGTTGCAGTTGTTTACTACTTGTTAGTGAAAATAGTGTGGAATCAGTCATGTTTTTATATCTAAATATACACATAGATAAATATGGTGAGATGCATCTGAGAAGGAGTATAGAGCACTCATTTACACATACAAAGTGTGTGTATATATATATATATATATATATATATATATATATATATATATATATATATGTGTGTGTGTGTATATGTGTATGTATATATATATATATATATATATATGTATATATATATATATATATATATATATATATATATATATACACACACACACACACACACACACACACACACATACATATATATATATATATATATATATATATATATATATATATATATATATATATATATATATACACACACATATACTTTCACATATATCTATATATATATATATATATATATATATATATATATATATATATATATATATATATATATATATATATATATATATATATATATATATATATATATAAAACATATGCCCATAACATGTAGTGGAGTCATACCTCAGCACCATAACTCTCAACCTCTTAGTGCAAGGGATTGCAATGTAAGTATTGCAGTTATAAATGTAGAATGTTGCTACAGTGACAGTGGTTGTGTCAACATACATGTTCTGAAGGGAGGCTCTTCTGAAACTGACATGTACGCCATCAGTTACTGACAGACATAATAAAATTATCATAGTGAACTACCACACAAATCACAGTAATGATCCTGTGGAATACATCAGAAATATGAGCAATAAACATGGACAGTCTGAAACAATCTGGTCAATCGAGAGGTATACACAGAACTCCTTAGTGCAAGAAATGTGGACCATGCCTGACAAAGGGGGTGTTTAAAGCCATGAAAATAGGGATATATCACAAATGCTGGAGTAGTTATGCTCACATAGTTGATGCATTCACACTCTCTTGTCTGTCCTAACATATATTAACTGGAGGAGCAGAGGTTCCAAGCCCACATACTTCCCACTAGTTAGTGACATACATCTTCACAGCATCTGACTGCTTTGACAGAAATACACAACACGTATGGTGGCCAGGCAACAGTACATCTGACAAATATCTGGACATAGAATCACACTAGTTTAAATACACCAAGCTGCTAGGTATGTCACCAAGTACTATCTAAACTACAGGCAGACTGCCACAAGACTAACACAGTTTTCCTATGGGGAATACACATGTGATTGCAAATATATCTGGTACTACAGGCATGTAACAGCATGGAGTAGCAGACACCTGTGTGAAAGTGCATGCCCACAGCCAATCTCAACACAGTCACAGTCACATAATGGTAACCCTAATTAGTAGTACAGTATATAGACTGTGTAAACAAACACCATCATCATATTTGTCACTCACACACTAACCCTACATATACCGGCCCAATTCACAGTGTAGTCTGATCTCTGACTGTAGTATGGGACATGGCTCACTCTGGCCCTACAAACATATAAGCTGATAGTGTACCAGAAACTGGAGAAGCATTCAATGCCAGATAGAACAGGACCAAGAACACTGGCATCTACCCCAGTCTGTACACAGGCCAAATAACATATTCACAATACACTGCTACACAATACTGGCACTCTGTCAACAATCCCCATAAGCACACAGACCTCACTGCTGAAAAGACTACAACAGAATGTCCAGGATTTGTCCTCAGATATAAGGCCTCCTATACATAGCATGTCTGGCAGTCTGATATATCACTGGCTTGATATCAGGAATGATGTCAGTAAATAATGATAAACTGTACATATCCAATCTCTTACTGCATGACATATGGACAAAGGGTGAAAGACTTGGGGACAGAGCCACAAACACAGGGCCAATATTGACATATTGTTGTTATAAACTGAGAAAATTGCTGGTGTAACAGGGTTTGTTGTAACATATCTCTTCTGAGGGATATGAAGTCAGTAACACACATGGATGTTACTATTTACTGACTGCAATCATCACAGTATGCTACTGCATTTATAAAGACAGAAAATGTGTAAGCAACACACCAAATCTAAGACTACAAACTCTAGCCAGTCTGCAGGTAGCCCTACAGGTGAGAGTTTTCTCAACCACATAACACTATCATTCCAGACTTTAAATCATGTAGAACAGCCATATCTGCACAAACCCAGTTAAACCAACATTACTTCAAATGTAGAACAGCAATATTTACATTCTGTCCCCATGTCTGGAACATCCCCTTCCAGTTTGTTGGCCTGTCTTCACGATGTTTGTTGTAAGAGGTATTTCCAACTACCCTCTGTTGTGTTGTGCTGTTTGTCAGACACCCACATGAAGTCCTACTCACAGTGAAGGAAAAGGGCCAACACCCACATGAAGTGCTTTGTTATAGGAGTGTGTTTCCATGTAGTTTGCTATATGAATGATACCACAGCTGTTCCACATGCAATTAGAAAGTGGAGGACTCCAATTTGTGCACAGTCCACCAGCTGATCATGAGCATTACCTACAAAGGTCAAGCTTCTGCCTATGGAAACCAGATATATTTTTCTACATCTACAAGAGAGGGAGAGAGAGAGACAGACAGACAGAGAGACAGACAGAGAGAACGAATGAAAGAGAGAAAGAGCCAACAGTGTTTGTGCATGATCCATGTGTGGAAAGTGGTTTCTGAGTGTTATAAGGGTTGCCTTTATTGTTCACTAATCCATACTGTCACATTGTCATTGCACATGGCAATAGACATTTATGGCTGTGGATTGTTTACACCAGCTTCTATGGTGTTTGACAACTGTTATCCTTGTAATGTGGACATTGGGTCATAAAGGACCTCAGTATAATAATGTAACAAAACCTGCCCTGCAATAGATCCTATTATTACACAATAACACCAATACCCCAACAGAATACTGATGACAGACACACACATTTTCCAGTACTGATCTTCAAACCCCTAACTAGGCTTGTATTGCTACTACAGTGTTACACATTTATTGCATGAGCCACAGAGCTTATATTTTGGAGAGCTGTCCAAAGTTTTCTATGAAGGTGAGTGACACCAGCAGCAGTGCTAAAGGAGGGGTAAGGAAAGTGTAGTAAGTGTGAATGTCTACAAAATCAGATGTCAACAAAGACACACACACTCTCTCACACAAACACACATTTTCACAGTTGCTAGGACCAGTATTATAACTCCTACCTAACTAGCTTGCTACACAATGGTATTATGCAGTGATCACAAACGCCACAGAACTTATATGTTAGAGAGCTGTCCAAAGGTATCTTTGAAGGTGAGTGACACCAGCAGCAGTGCTAAAGGAGGGGTAAGGGAAGTATAGAAAGTGTGAATGTCAACAAAATCAGGTGTCAAGAAAGACACACACACACACACACACACACACACACACACACACACACACACACACACACACACACACACACACACACACTCTCACACTAACACACACATTTTCACAGTTGCCAGGACCAGGATTAGAACTCTTATTTACCTAGTTTACTACACTATGGCATTACACAGTTATCTCAAGCGCCATGAAGCTTATATGTCGAAGAGTTGTCCAAAGGTATCTTTGAAGGTGAGTGACACCAGCAGCAGTGCTAATGTAGGGGTAAAGGAAGTGTAGTAAGAGTGAATGTCCACAAAATCAGGTGTCAGCAAAGACGCACAATTTCTCATACACACACACATTTTCACAGATGCCAGGACCAGGATGAGAACTCCTACTTAACTAGTTTGCTACACTAGAATATTATGCAGTTATCGCAAGCACCACAGAGCTTATGTGCTGGAGATCTGTCCAAAGGTATCTTTGAATGTGAGTGACACCAGCAGCAGTGTTAAAGGAGGGGTAAGGGAAGTATAGTAAGTGTGAATGTCCACCAAATCAGGTCAACAAAGACGCACATACTTTCACACACAAACATGCACATTTTCACAGTTGCCAGGACCAGGATTAAAACTCCTACTTAAATAGTTTGCTTCACTATGGTATTACACAGTTATTGCAAGCGCTACAGAGCTAATATGCTGGTGAGCTGTCCAAAGGTATCTTTGAAGGTGAGTGACACTGACAGCAGTGCTAAAGGAGGGGTAAGGGAAGTGTAGTAAGTGTGAATGTCCTCAAAATCAGGTGTCAACAAAGACACATACACACTCTCACAGAAACACACACATTTCCAGAGTTGCCAGAACCAGGATTAGAACTCCTACCTAACTAGTTTGCTGCAATATAGTTTTATGCAGTTATTGCATATGTCACGGAGCTTACAGGCTGAAACTTGGTCATTGGGTTATTTCAAGGTGACTGACATTAGCAGGAGTGATAAAGTAGGGCAATGGGAGGTGTAGTGAGTGTGAATGGTCTCACATTCATTTATCTCCAAATGCACACACACACACACACACACACACACACACACACACACACACACACACACACACACACACACACACACACACACACACACACACACACACACACACACACACACACACACACACACACACACACACACACACACACACACACAGAGTTTAACAGTTGCCATGTCTGGGATTAGAACTCCTACCTAACTAGTTTGCTATACTATAGCATTACACAGTTATCACGAGTGCTATTGAGCTTATAGGGCTGACATTTGTCCAAATGGTTATTTCAAGGTGACTGACATCAGCAGGAGTGCTAACATGGGCAATGGGAAGTGCAGTGTGTGTAATTGGGCCCCATATCATTCCTCTGGAAACACACACACTCAGTCACACACATCTTTACATTTGACAGGACAGAGTTTACAAATGCTACATGAATACTTATTTGTACTATCGTGTTACACAGTTATCACAAGCATCACAGACACTATAGGGCTGATGGCTACAAAAAGGAATGTCTACAGTGATTGACATCAGCACATCATGTGATATAGGCCAATTGGATGTGTAGTGGGTGGGACAGGCCTCATTATGGAATTCTCTCTGTCACTGTCTGTCTCTCTCTTCCCCACATTTCTGTTTGTGTTATGTTTGACATATTATAGTCTATTGGCCTTAGATATGTGTAAGTCTTCCTATCTAATGTTTGTGTGAAGCATACATGGTGTACAATTTGGTGTGTGCACAGGGTTCCACTTTAGAAATACTGAAATCTCGAATTTCAGTATCTCAAAACCATAAAGTAGAATTTTTAAAATCCCAAAACTCCATAAGCATGAATCCGGAAATGTCAAATTCACAGTTATGGTGTTCCGGTATTTGACGCTGGATGTAGTGTGTGCAGGATGTATCATGTAGTGTGTGGATTTAGCTGATATATAAGGTAAGTGGGTATTTTCTTGGGTGTTAGGTATGTGTTTGAGTGTATGTGAGTGTGTTTGAAAGTTGTATGTGTGAGTTAGAGTAGGCAGGTAAAAGTATGAGTGTTTAAGTGTTGAAAGTGATGATGTTCATATATTTGCGATGTGTATGTGAGAGGGTACTGTAGAGTATGTAGTGGTGAGTTTGCTGTCTTTTTCTGTTTGGTGTGATCTCGGTGTTAGTACAAATAAGTAGGGGGGTGCAGGGGGGCTTGCCACCCTGCTTATATGTAGTGTAGGTTTGTTGATTTGTATTTTTGTGTTTGTGTGTGTTTTGTTTGTTGGTTTGTTGTAGTGTGGGTTGGATGATGTATGTGGTGTGGTGTATGGTATGTTTATGTTCGTGATTTTGTATTTTGCAGTTTTGGAGTTTCAGGATTTTGAACGTTCGACTTTATGGTCTCAGGATACTAAAATTCGAGATTTCAGTATTTTGAGATTATAAAGTGGAACCATGCACAGACATCTGCAAATGACAGATATGCATAATCCACTGTGTTGTCAGACATGGGCTTCATTTCTTTAAGTGTAGGAGCATGCCCAGTATGACCTTCTGTATTGTGTATGTGAATCCATTCCAGGTAGGGTTGTACTCCAGTCCAGGGTTTGGTGTTCTACACCTACAGCTAGCAAACTGTTTCTGCAGGATATCTGTATTTAGGTTGACAATATGGAGTCACAATGGGCAAAATATAGGGGGATACTGTAACTATTGCTGTCTGTGCTGCTTGTGTTACATGGTTGGTGTTAGCAGAGATATTCAGACATATGTACTGTTTTACACTGTGATATGTTATGTCATCAACTACTGACAAATATAATTATTTGCTCACAGTTATTTACCAGGAAATACAAAATGAACGAAGCTGAGTCCAGTATTGTGGGCCGCAGCCTACACATTCTTGCACACTCCTGCCATTCTGGAGGGGTAGCTACAGACACTTGCTGATGGGTCTGTGTAAATAGTCCAGCACCTTGGTAGTATGGTGGCTGAGGATCCTCTTCTTGTACATATATCAACTTAACTGAAAGGCCATATCCTGCTATGGCCATACCTCTCAGCTGTACAGATTCACCCAGGTTACCCAGAGACAGGGCTTACATATATGGTCAGTTCCCCTTCACATTGTAGTTTACGAGCAGGATTGTAGCCACCCATTAATGGGTTTGCAGGCAGGGGTAGTATGGGCGCACAGCAGAGTTTCAGACTTCACACACTCCATGACGTCCATATTTCTACACCCCCCCTGTTATTCTATCCTCTTCCTAACATTACGTGAGTAATATCTGAGAAGTATCCCTATAGTTGTACCTTCATCCCAGCAGTATTTATGGATTGGTCCTCAGTTCTTGCAGTAGGACATGGGGGTCATGCTACTGGGATTTGTCAACATGGCCTTGCATTTGTGTTCTGTTGACTGTGTTAGGTTGTTAGTTAGGACCCCAAGAGATACCATACATTGGCACTATGGGAGAGGCACAGGCCTTTGACAGAGGAGTGTGGGCCATTTGGTAGTGATGAAGGCCATCTGTAGCAGGCCAGTGCATTATGTCACTCCTACATTCCCAGGGTGCAAGCCAGTAGATTTCCCTGGGGTGACAGGGTAAGTGTGTGAGGTGTTATTGGCAATACTTCCTATCCATATTGATCCATTGGTCTGGATGCAGGCAGGGTGCTGCTTACAGCTAGGGACACACCTGCATAGGACACCTCTTCAGCATACTGCCTTCTGTGGGTATTCCTATACAGAAGTGGGGTCATACTGTACTCATTACCAACAGCAAGGATATGACCTGTGATAAACCTGTGGCTGATGGTGGGGTGAGCTGAGTGCTTGTGTGATATGGAAGCTACTTGCAGCTCACTCACCAATATACCTGGGACATTCCCCTTATGCTGCCTTGTGCAGGGACATAGGCAGTCTCTCATTACCTCATAACTGTGCCTTTTGTGGTCTTCCAGTGATTGGCCAGACTACATCAGTATTCCATATTACACAGACAACTAATATGCTGCTAGCCTGTATGCACAATTCCAAAGGTGTGTGCAGTTGACAGTTACATTATATGCACTCTGTCTATGGTGCTTCCACCTGTGTACTGTATGTATGTATGGGCCCACATTCATGGCATGTCCATCTTTCAGACGGTGACAGATATTGACATCTGGACAGTGAATATGTACAACTGCTGACATGAGTATTGCTGAGAAGCATTGTGGTTGGCTCTACAGTTGGCGGAACATGTTCCTGTCAGCCACAGTGCTGTCCGTAGGCCACTGAGGCACAATCCTCCATGCCTACATGCTGACCACTTCCAGACAATATTGAACACACAACAACCTAACTCACAGATCCATGTATATTGTACACATGCAACAATCTATCCTGTAGATTGGGTCAGCTCAGGCAGTCTGTGCTCCACTGATATTACTCCTCTCACTTACATGTTACTGCATTTCTACATAGGATTGTGTGTGGGGGGGGCACTTGATGACTTTAAACATTGGCTATGACTGTAGTGGTATTTCAGGTACTCTCTTGGCTTCCATTTCATATTGTATTCTGACCTATCATGCAGACTGGAGACATATCAGTGGAGTACAGATCTTAGGTTTTATTGACCTACATATCAGTTTCAGACTTCTTACCCTTCAGAACTAACATACAACTACCAGACCTGTTGTAGTCTGTCTGTGTAGGTTTGGAGGGGGGGGGCTGTTTGCTATTGCCATCATTTGAGACCTTAGCTCAGCCTTTCTTTATGGTCATCTACACCTGTCCTGCTGGATGAGGCTGGTGGTGGGTATATGAGCCTCACTGACATGCATGAGTGTGTCCTATGGACACTCACTGTTATTTGGGCCACCACATGTACTGCGGTGTTATTTGTCACCTTGTCTAGTACTGCCTACTCTGTTGACACCAGGATTTGTTATGGATTTCATGCTACCCATATAGGTGTCCACTATCTGCTGCCATCTCATTCAGCCACCCAATTCACTTGCATGCTCGCATCCATACCATACATACAACTATCAAAACATACTACTCCATTCAGTAATTGATAGGAAGAGTGACTTACCTTGTGGTTGGGCCAGTATTGAGGATGGTGCTAGAGGGCTGACTATGTCGAATGCACATATTACACTCCCTATACATAGTAAAGCACAGGTAGTATCATGTTTGGCATCCCTTTTACTGTATGTGTGAGTCAGAGAGAGGCGTCATTCCCTGGGTCCCTACAGTGTCAGTATATGTGCTATGCATTACCTCTTTGCCAAGGCTTGGGTATACTCGGCACGCCTCCTTCTGCCTACATGGGCAGGCTCAGGTAGTTCCTCCTCCGAGTCACTCTGTGTCTGTGATGGCCTTGGCAATAGTGGGAGGCTGTGTGGCCTTGCCCCATGCTGTTCCTGCTACAGCTGTTTCCACAGAATCATATTGTGTAATATGGCACATAATATGAACATTTGTGTACATGTAGCTGGTGAGTACTGCAAGACTCCACCGGATATGTCCAGGCAGCAGAACCGTGACTTGAGCATCCCAATTACATGCTCTATAATGATTCTGGTTTGTGCTTGTGCCTCATTATGCAGTTTTTATTCAGGTGTGTGTGCATTTCTGAGGGGTGTCATCTGCCACGGCTCCAGTGTGTAGCCAGCATCCCCCACTAGGTGGCCATATGGGATGTCCCCACTGGCAAATGACTGGTACAGCTGTGTCATATGCCAGATGTGGGAGTCATGATAGCTTCCAGGGCTGCCAGCACACACATTCAAGATAATGCCCTGGGCATCGCACATGACCTGGCAGTTTATGGAGGGGAAGCCCTTGCAGTTTATGTAGACCCTACCCTACTCTCAAGGTGGTGCTTTGATGTGTATGTGCGTGCAGTCTATAGAACCCACTACCTCAGGGTATTCTGCTATTTGGTAGAAGAGACACATTTTGCTGGTCAACACCTCATAGGTGTTGCGGAAATACATGTGCTCACTGGCACGTGCTGACATGGCATCCAAGAACTGGTGGAGTATCCCGGATGTGGATGTCTGTGAGATCCCCATCATATCCCCAGTTGCCCTTTGGAAGGTACCTGTAGCTAGTATTCTTAGGCCTACACATACCTTGGTATCCACTGGGATGGGTTCCCTCTGTTAGTTCTGTGTGTCAGGTGTGGCTGGCACAGCTCAACAATTTGCTGTAGGAGGTCCCTGTCCACCCTATTGTGCTCCACTATCTTCAGCTCATGTAGCACCTGGTAGGTTACCCTGGATCTGTACACTCTTCACTGTCTCCTCAATGTGGGTTGGTCGACAGTATTCACATCCTCACCACCCTCAGCCTCTTCCACAAGTTGTTGTATGATAGTTATTGCAGCCCCTATCATTTTGTTGTTATGAGTGTTAAAAGTTCCCCACTTGTTTACACAGGTGGTGTAGAGTGTGGTTATATAGCATAGCTTATAGTAGTGTTCTGGGCTCGGCTGGCCTGCTGGCTATATAATTGGCTGATTCTGATACATTTCACCTGCCAGCTATGCTAGTTCTCCTAGATTACATTCCTACTGCTGTTTTCCCTTCCCATTGTCTTCCTGTTTAAGCCTGGGGGTGTGCCACACAGAGTGCTCAAATGTGCACACAGCTGCTATTTCCTGGTTTAACTTTTTTTTAACCTTTAAAACTCGATGTGCAGCATGCACACCTGCTTAGGCAATGTAAAGAGTGCTAGGCAGATTTAGACACACAGAGCCACAGGGCTCCAATCCGCTTACAGTATGCCTGACACCCCCACATGATGTCAGCTAACTCCTAGGCTGGCATCAAGCAATTCCTACTGTTCCACTTTGGGACCTGACTAGCATGCTGGGGAAAACTGGGATTCACTATCATTCCCCTCATTTGCATAGGATTGCCTGCTAATGCATAGTTATATATCTCACACTGAGCCTCCCCCCATTAGCAACCACTACTCACTGGCCATGTTGTCTTCTGCCTGCCATTGACTTGCAAGGCAGAATAGTGATTTTAGTTAGAATGCTTATTTTAGGTTTATTTTATTATTTTCCCCAGATCCCGTTTGCACGCCGCTACCCTGCACTTAAACAGCCGAGATTGGCTAAAAAAAAATAAAAGTTGATTTTTTTATTTTTTATGTTGTTTGCAATGCCAATGGCCTTATACTTGGCCATTGGCTTGCTTCCTGAGTGATATGTAGCCTTTATTTGGAGCTGTCATGGCTCCGTTTTGGATTTTACTAACCAAGTACCTTTTCTGCATATTTCACTAGTCCTGCACGGCCGGTTGCAAGCTTCCAGGATTGCAAATTCACCTAATTTGCATGACATTCTCCTGCAAATTGGGTGATTTGCATACAGGGGCTTAGTCCATGCAGGACTAGTGCAGGAGAGCTCATGCACGCCCCTGCAGGCTGTTCCTGGATCGCACAGCAGACATATTGCCTGCTAGAGCTCCTGCACAGATCCGGCACACAGTGCAAGGCATACAGAATTCGGGGGACTATTTTTCTAGATGATCTGAGCCCCAATTCCACAAGCTAGAACAATGACAGTGTTGATGCACCAAAGGAAAACAATAAGTGATTTTTTTAGTCTTGTCTTTTTCCTGAATATTCCAAAGATACTGTCACGCATGATTATGGATCTGATATGATGTGCCAGTGAGCCAAGGACTCTCTCCAGAGCTATGAAAATGAAATATAGTTAGAAAACCACCTCAATGTCTCTCTTACTAACAAGTGTAGGCCTTAGCAACAACTTTTAACTTTCACATAGGGAGAAATAGCTGTATTCCAGCACTACACATGCCAACCTAACTATGCATATTTTCTGTAGACAGTGAAGTGTCGTGTTTACCTCAGTATTTCATTTAGTACAGCTAAGTTAAAAAGGGGAGTTATGTGGTGACAAGAGTACCACGAATAGCCTGGTTAAAGTTAGCCTACACACACCAATTTAAAGTAACTGTCCACTGGCACAAAAAGGTCATGCTATCATCATTTTGTACCCAGGGAATGTTCTTTCTGTACTGTCATAAAGAAGTTTCAAATACATTTATGGTGTCTGTATGAGGTTCTACTAAGTATGCACATTGCTTTTCCCTGGCCAGACAGGTTAGGTTCCTCAACAATAAAGAAAATAACAAGCTTAAAGCCTTACTAATTCAAAATAATGGAACAGACCATAACTGGGTTGTTGGTTTGATTTTGTGTGTTTATTAACATATCTTTTTAAGATGACTTGATTTTAGTTTTCAGATGTCCTTATTATGTTTTACTTCAATATGTGGAATTCAAGAAAAAATAACTGGAGTGGTTGTTTCAGCCGTTCTGCCTCCTTCTGTCATTCTTCTTTCTGTACCTGCAAATGCACACAAGCACAAACAAGACACAGACACCCCCCCCACACACACACAGATGCACACATGTGCACACGCGCACACACACACACACACACACACACACACACACACACACACACACACACACACACACACACACACACACACACACACTTTATTCTATAGGATTTGCTGATACAGTGCTAGAGAATTCTATTATTTTACAATTATTATTTTCTCTAAGTATCATATTTCTTCAATTTTTTTTGACATGCTGTAGTGTATTATATGAAGGGGGCCTGTATCTTTGTTGCTGTACTCATTCAAATAATGTTATCCTCCCATTCAGCCCGCTGTCTGTCTATTAAATCCGGCTATCTTTTTTATTTATTTTATTTTACTTTATTTACTTATTTTACATTTCACCAGTGGGATGCTAAAAAGTACCTTCTACAGGAAATTCTCAAAGAGGCGTACCCAAATATGCCTTGCCCTTAGTTTTATTTACTTTATTCATATATGTCTGCTGTTGATTTTATTTTGGTTTAACTCATTTTAATTTAGGAATGTTTATGCTTTTTTATGGATATTGAGAGCTATCCTAGATCACTAGACTACATTTTGAAAAAAAAAACAGAGTTTTAATTTTACCATAATTTTTAACTACTGTGCTCTTGAAGCTGATAAAACAATTATGTTTGCATATAAAACTTCAGAGCCACATAACTGACTTCTGCATTTTTACCAGTTCTGAGGGTCATTCTAGAAGTGCTAACATCATTTTGCATGCATGCATCATGATATCAGTTTTCATCCCTGAGCTGTCAAGCATGAAGCAACATTTCCAATCTGGTCTGAAGGCAAAACATCAGCTCTATATATTTTCCTGCAGGTTAGTATAATTTATTTTTAAGCTTTTATCTCATTGAATGCAGTGCCTGCTTTGGCACAGACTTGTGGCATTTGCTTCCTAGCAGAAGTGCGTTTGGAGGATACGAATTTTAAGCTGGATTATGGATCATCTCCTTACTTTTGCTGATCACACTGATTAGCTCACTTACGTTTCTCTCTCAATGGGATTTAGAAGTATTATTATAAGTGACAAATACATGCCAAATGAGTAAAAATAAATATATATACATAAAATGTCATCATTAAAATTAAAAGAGAAATAGACCAAAATAAATTCTCCTGAATAATCAATTAAAATAATAAATCAGAAAATCAAACCCACATAAAGGGCATCCGGTCTGATGTTAATTTGTTTTATTGAGCAATACATATGCCTAGTCAATGAATGCAATATTTTTCCTGATTTAATACATTGCACATATTTATTGCCTACTCAGGGATGTATTATGCACAGTATAAGACAGGAATGCATTGATTCTTCCCACATGTTGTTATTATTTATTGTGTAAATATTCATGTTGTTTTCAGGTTCTTCTGGAGCACATCAGAAACTAAAAACTGAAAGAAAATAAGAAAACAAAAATATAGATTACTAGGCATGAAGAAATTTTAAATAAGTGACCAAGTGACCACCATATTCTTGGTGCATCTTCTGCTGCATTTGTCTGGTAGGGTCATAAGTCCATAGCTACTTATTAGGCAATTCAGGCATCAGGATATTAAGAAGCCTAGTCTTACATTTGCATAGCAGTTACTAGCCATTATATTTTGCAATTCCAATATCTGAAGATATCATATGTGTACCATGGTTATTCTCTAACTGCACACATCTAGTGCCAGGTCCTCCACTTTTTACATTCTTACTTTACATAAACTACAAACCTAAACAGCATTAGTCTATATCAGTCTTCAGTCTATTTACATGTGAACATACTCTCTTTACTAAGTGGATTACATCCCTCTTATTTCTTACTTAACTTTCACATCTCTTGTTATATAATAAGGTATCCCTTCTTTATTCATAATATTCAGTAATAAGTTGGAAAGAAAGGATGTTCCTCCTTAGATGGGAAGAAGAGCATTGTCCTCTTAAAGAATGGAGGGTATTGGTCCACACAGCTAGGAGGAGTAACAGCCTGCAAGCATTTAGAATCTACTGGCCCCACCTCCATGGGAGGTTTACTGTAGCCAGGTAAAGGTTACTAACTAGACAAGGATCAGCAGGTACCTTCTCTTGCTGGCAGAAAAGGGTGCTGATTGCATTATATTTATCTTGAAGAAAAAGTAATTATCTCATTGGTTAAAGGCAGTACTGTCCCTGTATTGAAGTGAAGCATAGCGATCCCAGTGAAATTATTTTTGTATATTAGAATGTAACAGCTGGAGTTAACCAATATAAAGGTGCATGCACACTGAATTATAAAGAATGGTCTAAAGGGACACCAAGATATTTATATGTAGTGGTAACTGGCACTAATATATTTGTGGTGCTTGTGGAGTTGGCGATAAAGATATCAGCCACATTTTTAATTCACTCTGAGGTTCCAAATAACATTGCCTGTGTTTTTGTTGTATTTAAAACTAGCCTGTTTGCAGTTAGCCAGTCCTAAAGGTGCATTAAGTACTTTTATAAGTCCATAGTGATGGTATCTGTATCTGAGTCTGCATGTGTAATGATATTATCTGCATAAAATTTTGCAATTAAACTAAAAGATTTCATGGTAGATCACTCACAAAAAATGAGAATGAAAGAGGGCCTAACATGGATGAGAGATCCCTGAGGTTAGCATGGCAGTTTCAGTTTTAAGTTTCGGTCCTTTTAAACAAAGTGTTAATCTTACTGGAAAACCCACATTAGCTTCAACAGAAAAAGACAATGGCTCACTGTCTCAAATCCACATTTCATGTCAAGGAAAATTACACCAGTTAGTACTCTGTTGTCCATGTTTTCATATATATATGATTAGTGAGACAGTATAAAGCACATAGGACAAAACACATGCTGCCTTTCAACCAAAACAACATATTTACTGACATAGATCAATATTTGGCTGTAGATTATTTTTTGAGAACTTTAACACTTCAGCAAAGGTTGCCTGTTAGTCTAAAGTCTATGGCAGATGGTTGAGATGCCAGTAGTGACATAAAAACTGTAAATAAAGATAACCAAACAAGGAGTCACAGTGCTTGACTGAGTGACCAAAAAACTATTTACCTAAAAACACACAATTCCATATCACCTGAAGGAAAATTTATTAAAAACAAACTAAATAAAAGACGTCTTCAAAATGAATAACACACAACTCACACCCTATTTAAAGAAAAATCAAAGGCACATATGAAAAGTCATTAACCAATCAAATCAGCTAATCCAGTGTTACCAAAATATGTGTAATTAAATTAATCCATTACAATGAATAAAACTAGTGAAGAGTTTAAAATATCACTTACTAAAATATTAATAATAACATAATACATATCAATTACTTCAAAAATAGATCTGTTCAAGTACAAAATACTAGATATAGATAAATATTTATTTAAACCTGGTAGATGGTCAGTAGCCAAAACCAAGTACCAGTGTAACTCATGATTCAGCAGGTAATTGTCCCGGTCAACCCCTCTCTCCTTCTTGCCAACTTTTCAATAACAAAAAAATACAAATTCACTGAAATTATTACAGGAAACTTTATGTTTTGCAAGGACATTTTTTTGCATCATTCTTTTTTGTATGGCATTGTGGTATATTCTGCATCAAAGTTTATTTTTGGTCTTTCTCACATAAATAGCTGGGCAAGATGTACAGGAGGCAACATACACCACACTGTTAGATTTACAGTCATAATGACTGAGAATGGATGATATAATTGTCAGCTCCCACTGTAACAAATTTGTCACTGTTGATATATCAACCCTGTTTAAAAGTCCCATATATCAACATAACTGATTCCCTAAACCCAACTTTATGGGTCTCTTAATTTTTAAAAATATTCTTAATGCTAAAACCCCTTTATACACAAAACTAGGATGTGGTGGTCTAATTTGTCAATAAAATCCTCATAATTCTTTAACCCCCCCCCCCATGTGTGTTCATGGAGTCTTGAATATCACTATTGTTAACAGAAAATGATAGACTCATAGCAATGCCAAATTGTGATAATTGCTAACAAACATTTTTAATAGGTTGTTTTAATGTAATCCAAAATTTGGTCGTAGATTATTTTTTCAGAACTTTTACAAATGAGCAAACGTTGTCAATTGGTCTAAAATCTACAGCAGATGGTTGTGATGGATTGTACCAGTAGTAACATAACAAATGAAAATAAAGGTGAGAGGCTTACATAGTATTTGATGACCTAGTTGTAGCAACATTGCGTACAAAGTATGAAAGTCATGTATAAACTTGCAGTCAAGTTTGTGTGATGTTTCAGAGACATTCTTTTTGGTTATCTTTTTAAAGCAGAAACAGGGATTCAGAAGGTATTTGTACAGATGTGTAGTGGGGAACAGGGTGGGAGATTATGAAAAAGAGTATTTTTTTTTGGGGGGGGGGGTAGAATAGTGACCAATGTACTATTGCTGAGGATTTATTTGGTGAAGAGTTAGCACTTGCTTTATTTGGAATTAATTTATTTGTGATGTTTTTTTTTATATGCTTGGTTGTCCTACTTTAGACTGCTGCATGTTTCTCACACATGTTGCCTTTGTTGTGTTAGTATGTACTCTAGCCTTATTTCTAAGTTTCTGGAATAGGGTATATTGATCGTGATTGAATGTGTCAGCTTTCTGTCTTCTTCATTCACTATTTTTGATTTTATCTTGTTTATGAACTCATTTGCTCAGTCAGGGTTAAGACAGGATGCAAAGTCACCTTCAGTGCTGACTTTTTTAAGTGGGTAAAGTGTTTTCTGGATGTGGTGAGAAGGTTTTAGAAGATGGATAGAGAAGATGTGGGATCTGTACAGATATATATATATATATATATATATATATATATACACACACACACACACACACACACACACACACACACACACACACACAGAGAGAGAGAGACAGAGAGAGAGAGGAGAGTAGCTCAGTTTATCAGCTGCAGTCCCGCAGCAAGCATTTGTTTAGAATCGTCTGCCATTTGTCATGAAAATAAGATTTCAGGAGTCAGTTTATTTTGTAACACATATTTTAGAGTTCAATTTTTACTAAGTGAACTAAATGCCTAACATAATTCAGGAAGTGAACATCACACAATCCACACTGTGACGTTTCTTCTTGGTTTGTCTATAATACCTGAGTGCAGTATTGTGTGAAAGTAGGCAGCATGTACTAGTTTGCCTTGTCTATGGCTCTAGTACCCTCCCTGAAGTCCATCATGTTTAGCAGCAGGACCTGTCCTTGATGAAACCAAACTTGAATGGGTCCACTTTTTTAAGATTTCCTATGTCTTTGTTTATTAAGTCAACAATAAATCTGCATGTCATTCCATATAAGAATTTTCAAACCTATGGATCTGTAGTTCCTCTGGGTCTGTAGATGGTTCACCTTTGCGTAGATGGATGACAGTTGCAGTCCTCCATTCCCTGGAGTTAAAGCCTGTCTGGAGGCTGTAGTTGAATAGAGATTCTAGTGAGCTTGAAAGATCATGTTTCAAGCTATTTAGGAAGCATCTTGGGATATTATCAGGACCCACAGATGCAGTATTTTTAGCTCAGGAGAATGCAGTGAGGACCAGTACTTTAGTGACAGGGGGGAAATGGTAGAATTTATTTCCTGGGAGGGATCTGTGGGTGACAGGCTGGTAAAATTGGAGCTAAATTTCTGGGCCAGCAAATTTGCTATATCCCCTCAGTTTGGTATAGGAAGTTCCATTTACTATTAGTTCAGCACTCTGTTGGGTGTTCCCTTTTAGGCTGCATACATAACTGAAAAATACCGTATAGTTATCCTTAGCCTGCGAGGCTATTTTGCCTTGAAGTTAGCTTTAATGGACTTGATTAATCCCCATGAGTTACTTGTTTAGACTGATGAGGGGGTTTTGTCCTTTGGGCATAGCTCTTCTTATTTTTGGACAGGATTTTCTTTCTTTTGTTGTACAACCTATTTATATTGAGGGTCCACCAAGTTGGCTTGTTTTTTGGGGTTTGACCTAAGTTTATTTAGGTTTAGAACTGCTGTTCCTATGCAGTTATTTACATGCTTGCACAGGGTTTCTGTAAAGACTTCCATGTAGGCCACATTTTTCTGAATTTTATTGGGCTTGGAATTTAGCTATGTAATCACTTAATATGAATAGTTAGCCTTGGAAAAGTTCTTAAAGGTTCTGGAGTTTGCTAGTAGTTCAGCCTTTATATTTATTTCAGTGCTTATAGATTTGTGATCTGATCTGACTTGGGAAGATATTACACAAGAGGGGTGCAATGTTCCCTCATATTTGTGAGTATCAGATCCAGGATATTTCTATACCTAGTAGAGTTGAAGACTTGCTGTTCCAGGGTGTTTAAACTGACAAAATCAAGGAATCTTTGACCCTGCATGTTAGTGGTTGTGCATGTATATCAGTATATGTGGAGATAGTTGAAATCACCCATGAATATGGTGCTGGGCTGAAGTGTGACTGACCCCAGTACATTCATGTATTTGGTATGGATAGGGACCTATAGCTAGCAAAGATGAGGTATGGGACTTTACCTAAGGTTAGTTGGACATGGAGTAGCTCAAGCATTTCATATTGTTTGACAAATCTTCAGTGTGCTTACTTTTTATGTAGATGGATACACCCCTACCTCTTGTCCCTTCTTGTGCAGAAGCTGGTCTAACTGTGTGGGAGGTATTATAGCCTTGTACTGCCAGAATGTCTTCATGATTTTAAACCATGTCTCAGTAACTGCACATATGTCAACATGTTCACCAGAGTGAGGAGTGTTTCCCAAGAGTTTAGCTTCTTGTTGAAACTCCTAGCACTGAGCAGTAGCAATTTAAGTTTATCTTTTGTATAATTTACTATTTTGGAAAAGTTATCAGTATGGCGTTCCCTAAAAAGGCACTGTAAGGGTGGATAATGTATTGGCCACTATCTGAAAGCCTATTTGGGACAAGTGCAGACCATCCCCATCCAAACAGCATGGTCTGTCAATTATGTCCTTCCAAGCTGACAGATATTGGACCCCCTTAGTGTGATACCAGTAACTAAGCCAATTGTTAAAGTCAATCATCTTATGTTTATATTGTGGTATCATCCTTGGAGAAGGTAGAATGCTGTGCATTGCTAAGCTCATACCTGCCAGGGACACATTATCTGAAAGCTCTGTCATGTCCTCTTCATGTAGCCCAGGGAGGTACATCTCAAGTCATTAATGCCCTCATGGACTATGACAGAGTCATACTGATATTTGTAGTCTAATGTCATGAGTGCATGTGTATTTTGTTGGATCCTTGCCCCTCATGGGCAATGGACTGTAATTGTCTCTTTGCTTAGCGTGCTGAAGGGGGCATCAGTGTGTCTCACAACAGAGTCTCTAATGACCAATATATCAGATTGTGTGGAAGTTTGCCTTAAGAGATTCGAGGTTGAGACATTGTGAGGTATGGATGTATGTGTCTTGCAGGAGTTTTGTCTTTGCAGAGTGCTTGGGAGTTTGTTGAGGGCAGTGTATGGGGGGGGGGGGCAGCCTTTGAAGTTTGAGTAGATTGCATTTAAGAGCTTCAGCATATGTGAGTCTATGCATCTGATCCATAGCTGGTGGATTATGTGTGTGTTATTGGCAATCTGGTTGGAGATATCAGTGTCTGTATGCTTACATCCCATGCATATTGTGTCAGTCTGCTTAAGAATATGGTAGTTGTCAGTAAACATAATACAATTGCTACATTGTCTCAAGATGTCCAGTTCCTCTTTTTTTTGTGATCTAAGACAGAGTACAATTGGTGTTTAGAGTTGTTGGGCTGGGAGGAGAGGACTACTATTGATCTAAAACAGCACTCTTGGGGCGATGCTTCTCAGTAGTCAAACTAGCTGCTCTACACTTAGCCAGGTACTTGTCAAAATAGAGGAAGTTTTATATGGACATTTGCACCTCTAGGTGCCTGCTTTTACACAGGGTACTACAAACCACTGCTGCACATCTCAGCAGCGGTTATGGTAGATGAGTTAGAAAGGAATCCAATCAGTATGAGAAATGAATTAGAAATTAATCCAATTAGTAAACAGTAAAAATGCAGTATAAGTATCTATATATATATATAAGGTCCAGATCCTGCTGCAAGTCACAATTCTCTCACTATTGTGAATGATACTACACAACTAAGGTTTACAGACTAAGTAAAATACAAACAGAAAAAAAACAGCTGAAATGTAATAAATGAGGCTCAGATCCTGCAGCAGCTCATAATTCTCCCACTAATGTGAGGGGTACTACAAGACTAAGGTCCCAGATCAAGTTAACAATGCAAACTGCTGACTTAAGGGTAGAACAAGGAAAACACAGCAATGCATGTCAGATTAACACTGAATATTTCAGTGTACACTACTTGAAATTGGATTAGATGAAACAGAGGCTAACTTGAGCTTTAAGAATCTAAATGGAGTGACTTACCAGTTTGATCTATTAGTATTCAGTAGAAACAGCACAGAGAGGGGCTTGCAAACTTTCATTTACAGTAGAGGTGAGCAGCTAAAAAGGCACCAAGTTTAAAAGCACAACAAGAGTTGCCAAAGTGGGTGGGAAAAAAATCCAAAAATCAATGCAGTCAAACAGTAATTTTAAACTCAGAGCTCCTGCAGCTGAAGAGGAATGCAGGTGAATACCGTAAATACGAAAACTGTTTCTCAACTCCTCCTCCTAATTAGCTAGAATTAACTTCTATCAATAAATGACTGCAAAAGGTATGTTCCCTAACTGACCATAGCCAACAACTTTTAAGACTTTGAGAAAAAAATCTTTGCAGTAAAACAGAGTTTCAAATTTAACAAACTATAATATAATAATACCAAAAGCAAAAAGTAATGGAAATATTCAAACCTTAAATGTGGAAAATCCAAAAATCTATGCAGTCAAACAGCAGTTTTAAACTCAGAGGTCTTGTAGCTTAAATGAAGTTGGAAAGATTCAAATCCTGCAACCTTGCCACAGGAAGAATCTAATTAACAAGTTGGAGTTTTAGTCCTCTCTGCTAACTGCAAGACCATGTCCAATATACATTTTGTTAAAGAGTTTTCATTATTATGGATATGCTATTAATGTGAAACACATATTCCGTACTCAGTATTATAGCAATAACCCACTTCTGGGTGTGAGTAATGCGGGATTTACCCACGGTTGGCGTGGTTTGGTCCCTCGGGCTTCGCCCTCAGGACCAAACAAAGACAACCGTGGGTAAATCCTGCATTACCCACACCCAGAAGTGGGTTATTGCTATTATACTATGACATTATTTAAGAAAAGAAATAATTACTTTTCTTAAATAATGGCATTGTATAATGCCTCTTTGCTGCCCTTCCGCAGCTGTCTGGTATCCGCGGCAGTTCTGATGTACTGCGCATGCCTACGCAGTACATCAGAGCTGTGGCCAAAAGCAACGGAGAAAGCAAGATCTCCGTTGCTTTTTACTGTTTCGCTATGTTAAATGGGTTTAACATAGCGAGACAGCTTTAAAATAAGTAACGGAGATGTCCGTTGCTTATTTTAAAGCTGTCTCGCTATGTTAAACCCATTTAACATAGCGAACAAAAGCAACGGAGATCTTGCTTTCTCCGCTGTTTTTAAACCTGTCTCGCTATGTTAAATGGGTTTAACATAGCAAGACAGCTTTAAAATAAGCAACGGAGATCTCCGTTGCTTATTTTAAAGCTGCCTCGTTATGTTAAACCCATTTAACATAGTGAGACAGGTTTTTCAACGGAGAAAGCAAGATCTCCATTGCTTTTTACACACTGTGTCGCTATGTTAAAGGAGTTTAACATAGCGAGACAGCTTTAAAAAAAGCAACAGAGATCTCCGTTGCTTTTTTTAAACCTGTGTCGGTATGTTAAACTCTTTTAACATAGCGAGACAGTGTTTTAAAACAGACTTATACTAATGGAAAAGTCCGGGCGACCGGACCTTTTTCCATTAGTATAAGTCGATTTACAACGTGTACGCTGGCCAATCAGCGTGCACGTTTTGGAATATTAATGGGGGATCATGGTATAATAATGCATTTGATAGCCTGTACTCCAGTAATTCGAGGGGCTCTGAGGACAGAGATCAATGTATGAAAATTTGTTTGGTCAGAGTATGAATAAGAATTATATCACATAACAAAACAGCTGCACCCTGGAAGAAGCGCCGAGCAAGAAGCAGAGGCATGCATTATGTTGCATCTCCGTGACACAGATACAAAAGACTTGGAATACTGGAATTTGGGATGAAGGAAACTTCAGACATAAATTTGGCAGGCTTACATTACATAAGAAATATGCAATATACTGAGAGACATACAACATATAATACATTTCTTCTACTTTTCATATGGATGATGAAAATAGAAGAAAAGATAATACAAAAATACTAGTTCTAGAATTTTCTGGAAGCAGTCTTGCTCCGTTCTCTACATATGCACACAATATCCCCAGTTGCTTTAAATACCTTGATGGCATGCAGATGTTTGTAATGGTTTACTAGTGGGCTAGACTGTGATGCGATGTTGAGAACAATTACAATGTGAATGACAATCTTTTGTATTGAATGGGGCCCAAAATGATTACCACAGAAATACGAATGTTTATATTACCTCCTGCTTAGACTTCACTTGCAGAATAAAAGTCATACTTGATTTTACCTCTTTAAATATCTAGTGAAATGAATCTGAAACTAAATTCTCAGGGCAACGGCCAGGACTACACACAGGTTCCCAACTGCTGGAAGTTTTGTTAATTGATACTTTGAATTGGTGGTACTCCTTAGCTTGTAATTGTCTCTGTGAGGAAAAAATGCCATTCATTTTATGAAGTCATTGATTACTTATCTGTCTCCCTGGGCTCAACCTGACCTATGTCCAGAGCTGATGAGACTGAAAATACTGATACAGTGCCATACTACTGGTGGGGAGTGTGCCCTCACCACTTTCCTCCCAGTGGCAGCTTTGTCTGTCCCACAAAGGATGCCTACAGGAGCTGCGTGCACACTTCAATGCATCTGCTTCCTCCTGACCAAGTGCTATATTTACAATGTGGAGATCATCAGGCTTTTAATGCTGCTATTTCAGTCATCCAAGACAGCTTTCCTCTCCCAGGTTGGGGAAGTTATTGCCAGCCACTCATTACTATACTCCCCCCTCAGTCCAGACCCGCATGTCACTGGTCAGACATTGGTTGTCTGGGATGCACTAAGGTCTGTATCCCTTGGCATCATGGCACCACACTGAAACTTACAGACATTTCTCCTGAAGTATTTCATGCTTATATCCCAGCAATATTGTCCGTTGTGGTGCCAGATATTTTGTTGCATTCATTTAGATCTATAGCCAAACCATTTATAGGACCTGCAGCATCTCTAAAGTCAGTAAGGTGGTTTAAGCTACTGCCCGGGTGACTAATTTTATTTAACATTACAGACAAATGGTTTCTCCTTTTTTAACTGGTATGTTACTCAGTATGTACAGGACATGGTTTTCCTAAATTCTCTAGAAGGTGGACCCACTTCTTGTAAACTCCAAGAAGATAACTTCAAATCAATCCAAGAATGACCTCACAACAGTAAGATGATTCTCTTTTAATAATCTTGCATTTTTTGTGTATAAAATTGAGTTTTCATCTGCATCTCACCATCCTAGATACAAAATAAAAATTAGCAAAACTTTTCTCTGTATTTTCAGGGTAAAAAACTGTTATAGTACCCATGCATTATTCTTCCTCGAAAATTGCCATCTATAAAAATCTTGTTGTGTCATCAAGTAGTTAAATGAGTGCTCTTCCACTAGCTAATGTTTCTAAATTTCCTTCACTGCAGCAGTGAGATATCACATAAAAAGGGGTTCTTGCTCATATTTCTAATGCATGCTAACCCTTTTGCTGCCCCTAACCTTAAATGTGTACTTTAAAAAAATGCTTTTCATAATACTTCCACTATACAATACAGCTTGGACACAGACACACAAACACAGACACACTCACACACCTATACCACATTTTCATTGACACAAACAACACTAAATCTACCCCCTTACCTGAGTCTAACCCCAATCCTATCCTAGACACACTCATACATACACTTAATCTATTCCCCCACCTATTCCTTACCCAAACTCTAAAAGACACACACACACACACACACACACACACACACACACACACACACACACACACACACACACACACACACACACATACACACACACACGCTCATAGTCCTACAACAAAGCCACTTGCTTACACTAGTCGACCAACAGGAAGTCACCCAATCTGTTGTTTGCAAACATGGCCTTTCTACCTTAGTTGACCAACAGTTAGTTGCTCAATCTGTTGTTTGCACACATGGCTTTCACACAAAAACACAGTACAGTTCACTTAGACACATGAACAAGTGAATTGTAACTATATATATATATATATATATATATATATATATATATATATATATATATATATATAGATTCACTTTATATCCTCGAAATACTGAAATATTGAAATTCAGTATTTCGAGGCTATAAAGTCGAAACCTGAAAACAACAAAAACTCAGAAGCGCGAAATTCAAAATCTCGCACACCAGAGATTTTGAATTAGCGCTTCTACTCCACACACACACACACACACACACACACACACACACACACACACACACACACACACACACACACACACACACACACACACACACACACACACACCTTCCTCCTCACACACAAACGCAAGCTCTCTACGCCCCCCACTCCCCCACTTAAACATTCTAACTCCGAGGTTACACTACATACAAACACACACAAAACACCACCACAAAAGCTACATTCTCTTCGCACACACACATCACAGGAACGAAACACACTAACACACACCACAGCCCCTACCTAAAACCCTTAAAAAATAAACACCTACCTGAATCCACAACCAGAGCAAAACACCGGAAGTGCTAATTCAAAATCTTTGGTGTGCGAGGTTTTGAATTTCGCGCTTCTGAGGTTTTGCTGTTTTCAGGATTCCACTTTATGAGCTTGAAATACTGAATTTCGATATTTCAGTATTTCAAACTTCTAAAGTGAATCTGTATATATATATATATATATATATATATATATATATATGTGTGTATATATATATATATATATATATATATATATATATCCACGTCACAAGCTCAAAATTTCAAAACTTCAAACTGCAAATGGTCGAGACCATAAGATCAAATTTTTAAAACTTCAAAATTGTAATAAATGCTAACTAAATATATCAATTCTGAGGTCGCAAAAGGACGCCAATAGCAGGTTAACGTATTTTATTAGAAACGTTTTCACTACTGTTAAACAGTAGCTTCCTCAGACAAAGAAACCAAAGTGCCAAAGCACTTTTTAAAAGGCAGAAAGTGAGCAAGATGATGTCATATCCTGTACAGGTAAACGTTACACCCATCAACCTTACTAATAGAAACACCACAGGTATTCAAACATAAGGTTGCCAAAACAGACGTATACCTGATAATGCAGTACATAATGAATACTAAATATATCTTTACTCAACAAAATGTATCCACATAGAACAGGCAATTAGCCTGTGTATACATGAAAATATAAAATATAAAATATAAAATCCAGGCTGCGCTAAAAAACACAGGGGAAAATATACAATAACATAAAATAAAGAACTAGAACGTTATTCTTGGTTCAAAACCAGCTCCTCAAACAAAATTTTGACATACAGTTAAGAAAAACGTTCATTCTTTAAGTTTAAAATACATTCTTTAAATTTCAAATTTAAATATCAACAAATAAAAACCTTAGAAACATAGGTTATCCAAAAAATTATATATAACCTAAAAATCAAGATCTAAGGTAGCTTTTATATTTTAAAATAACAGAAATATTACACGCTTCATTTAAACCTGGTGGGGAAAATGCATTAAGGAGAAGTTGCCATTCCAATTCTTTTATTTCCAATAATAATGATTGAGGCCCCCCCTCTTATACCTAATGTTACCAGGTCAATACCCATAAAACAAAAGCTATGGCCAGGGTTGTCAATGATGTGCTTTGAAAGAGCATTATCTAGTTTTTTGTTTTTTATAGCATAATTATGTTGGTAAACTCTGTCCCGTAATCTACGGTCAGTTTTACCAACATAAAATGCACGGCAACAATTACACAATGCAATGTAAACAACCGACCTGGTATCACAGGAAATCCTATGTTTGATGGTAAACTTTTCATCTTTAATGGTAAAAGAATTCCCTACCCCTTAAGGAGGAGCAACAGGATTAAGGCTAATTCTAATTATCAAGGCCAGCGCCCTAATGCTAACAATCAAACAAAATCTTTTTTAGGGCGCAGGAACTATCAGAGGAACAACAACCGGAACAGGCCGAAGTAGAAAATAACTTAGCGCCTTTACCTGATGACTCTGATACCCTTACTATTTTAACGAACAACAAAGGTGACTTTACTGTTTACAATTTTTCCAAGGTGGAAATAGAGCAAGATCTTATTGAATTACTTGCTTATGGTTTATCTTTTGTACCTGATCAGAAGGTGTGTCTATCGAAATTACTGATAGAATTCAAATGTTTTGTACGAAACCTTAACCTTAAAGTGTTGTTCAATGGTGTTTCTAATACAGAAAAAGCGCCTTTTAAACTACTTAGCACCTTTAACCCTCCCCTTCACCCTATCTTACATACATTTGAGTATGTTTGCGAACTTGATTTTAGGCAACTTTTTGATAACATTAAATGGTTCAACAACTCTAGCAATATTTCATTTGAACAAAGATCAAGTTTGAAAAACTTACGTAACTTACCCATTAGGGTGATGAAACCTGACAAGGGTGGGGGCCTGGTCATACTTGATAAAGATGATTACAACGTTAGAATGACTAAGGTTTTGGACTCCCCTGCCTATGAACTTTCATCTTCAAATGAAACAATAGGTCAATACAACAAAATCAAAGGGTACTTCAGGGACTTGTTTATTGAAGGGAGAATAAATATTGACACCTTTAATTTCATTAACATCTCTTTCCCCAAAGTCCCTGTTATGTTTGGGATTCCCAAAATTCATAAAAACTTAGTGGACCCACCTATGCGTGCCCTTGTTGATGGGAGATGTTCCATTACCCACCCTTGTTCAAAAGTTGTTGACTATATTCTGGGAAAATATCTTAAGTTACTTCCGCAAATTTGTAAAGACTCTTGGTCTTTCCTTAAAGCCATTAATGATGTGCCCTTTCACCCTTCCAATAACTTCCTTACTATTGATGTGGTAGATTTATACACGTCTATACCACATCAAGAAGCATTGGAATGGGTGGAGCTTATGTTAGTTCATTTACAAGCCCCGAAAAATGAAGTTGAAGTAGTTACCCTACTTTTAGATATTATCTTATCTTCGAATTTTTTTACTTTCAACAACCGCTATTACTTACAGAAAAGGGGAATCGCTATGGGATCCCCTTGCGGTGGGAGTGTAGCCAGCCTAGTGGTCGCCTATTGGGAAATGACCGTCCTCTTTAAGAATCCTTTATTTAAAAACGTTATCAAACTTTACACACGTTTTTTAGATGACGTGTTTATTCTCATTCAAGGCAATCTTGACATTGCGACTAGGTTGGTTGATGATATGAACGAGTCCTGTGCTTTCTTAAAATTTACCCACAAATTCTCTACCAGTGAGATTGATTATTTAGATGTCAAACTCACAAAAGATCTTTGTAATACCGGCATCTTTTCCAGTATTTATAGGAAACACACCTATTGTAACGCCTTTTTGCATTTTTCCAGCAGTCATCCCTGGAAACAAAAAAGATCAATTGTCAAAGGCCAACTTGTTAGAGCTACACGTATGTGTAATACTCTTGAGGCCTTTGAACATGAGTGTTCCACCCTTAGGAATATGTTTTTGAATAGGGGATACCCGGGCGAACTCCTACATAACTTAATTTATGAAGTTTCTAGGAAAAGAGCTTCAGGGTTTTACATGCCACTCCTTCAAGATACAAGGCGGAATGATATGCAGGCTACTGATTTCTTTAATACAATTACTGATGGCCCTGTTACCGGACCTATTTTCTGTAATTTAAATGAACCTGGGGTGTTAAAAATCCACAATTTTGGTGACTACAAGTCCAGGTTCATTTTTACATATAGCAACTATGCTAACACAATGTGCTCCATCATCAGGAAAAACTGGCAGTTTATTTCAAATAATACACACCTGCTTGATGTTTTGGGAGCATATCCCCTATTTGTTTTTAAGAGGGGAACAAACCTCAAGGATCTTTTGCAAACTTGGGATACATACAACACTGGATCCAGACAAACTGGCACTTTTGCTTGTGGCATGTGGAATTGGTGCAGATTACTAAGGGTAGGGAATTCTTTTACCATTAAAGATGAAAAGTTTACCATCAAACATAGGATTTCCTGTGATACCAGGTCGGTTGTTTACATTGCATTGTGTAATTGTTGCCGTGCATTTTATGTTGGTAAAACTGACCGTAGATTACGGGACAGAGTTTACCAACATAATTATGCTATAAAAAACAAAAAACTAGATAATGCTCTTTCAAAGCACATCATTGACAACCCTGGCCATAGCTTTTGTTTTATGGGTATTGACCTGGTAACATTAGGTATAAGAGGGGGGCCTCAATCATTATTATTGGAAATAAAAGAATTGGAATGGCAACTTCTCCTTAATGCATTTTCCCCACCAGGTTTAAATGAAGCGTGTAATATTTCTGTTATTTTAAAATATAAAAGCTACCTTAGATCTTGATTTTTAGGTTATATATAATTTTTTGGATAACCTATGTTTCTAAGGTTTTTATTTGTTGATATTTAAATTTGAAATTTAAAGAATGTATTTTAAACTTAAAGAATGAACGTTTTTCTTAACTGTATGTCAAAATTTTGTTTGAGGAGCTGGTTTTGAACCAAGAATAACGTTCTAGTTCTTTATTTTATGTTATTGTATATTTCCCCCTGTGTTTTTTAGCGCAGCCTGGATTTTATATTTTATATTTTATATTTTCATGTATACACAGGCTAATTGCCTGTTCTATGTGGATACATTTTGTTGAGTAAAGATATATTTAGTATTCATTATGTACTGCATTATCAGGTATACGTCTGTTTTGGCACCCTTATGTTTGAATACCTGTGGTGTTTCTTTTAATAAGGTTGATGGGTGTAACGTTTACCTGTACAGGATATGACATCATCTTGCTCACTTTCTGCCTTTTAAAAAGTGCTTTGGCGCTTTGGTTTCTTTGTCTGAGGAAGCTACTGTTTAACAGTAGTGAAAACGTTTCTAATAAAATACGTTAACTTGCTATTGGCGTCCTTTTGCTTACTTTCCGCTTTTTTGTGGCTTGTTGTTTGAGTTTTCTTCTGTTGTTACCAATTCTGAGATCGCACTACAGTGAGGAAAATGGTAAATTTCCCATTCAGCACTGTGCAGCTATCTCCATTCAAAACGTTCGAAGCTTTAGTGTTTCAACGGAGATCTTATGGTCTCGACCATTTGCAGTTCGAAGTTTTGAAGCTTCAGGCTTGTGAAGGGAATGCATATCCATATATATATATATATATATATATATATATATATATATGTGTGTGTGTGTGTGTGTGTGTGTGTGTGTTAGTAGTAGTAATAGTTGTAGCGATATGTTGTCTGCTTTAATAAAATACAGTCTCTGGTGGAGCTTTTAAGATGAGGAATATTTACAAGTTTGATGAAATTTTTTTTTTGTTTTTTGTTAGAAATATAGCAAAGTAATCCAATGGCAAATGCAAGGTCACAAAATCTAGTTAACAGTGCACAAATAATCCTTCCAGTGTTAAGTTCATTTCAGTCAGCACAATTTTAGACTTCTTTCTAAAGGTGTGCATAAAACAAACAGTACTTCACTTCTCTCAAAAGTTGGCTAAAAAAGAAACAATACTTGGTTTCTTTCCAAAGTAACCATACAGATAATAGTCACACTATGTACCAAAGAGGCAGGAGTAATTCCAATAGCACTGAAGCACAATAGAACCTATTCCTTTTTTCATAATTTAAGGAACACCTTACAGACTGCATTTTGCCCTTCTCATGAATCTTCCTGGCAACTCCTTTTCAGATCTTTCTGTAAACCAGGTATCAGGACTCAGATTCCTCCAAGAAAAAATGACCATGACATATTTGTAGAGGCAGCTATACTTTATTAGATATTAGGCACCTCTGTCTCTGTATTTCCATCCCATGATATACCGTTTCACCCTCTGTGAAAGACAACCTTAATAGATGCAACATCCCAATGAGCAGTGTGCTTTTTAGACTCAATAGTCACTGTGCCTCAATATATATATATCTATATGTGTGTGTGTGTGTGTGTGTGTGTGTGTGTGTGTGTGTGTGTGTGTGTGTGTGTGTGTGTGTGTGTGTGTGTGTGTGGGTGTGAATGTAAGGGGAAATATAGAATAGCAACATGTTTTTGTGGCACTCAGGATTCTTGAATGCCAGTAAGTTATAAGCTTGAAAACTGAACTACTAAACCTGTGAAAGTAAGAGACAGAAGGGACAGTGATGCGAAAGCATCACAGAATAGATAAACAAATCCAAGTCTTAAATGGGCACAGATGGAGTTGCAGTGCAAGGGTGTTTAATAAGAAGGGTGATGGTATAAGATAGTATAGCAAAGGAACAGAGATGGATGGTGACAGAGTGAGGCCACACCTTAGGATAACCAAGAATGGAGATGCTAAATGCAGGATTTCAAAAGGAATCAAGCTTTTGATGATCATGTGTATTTGAACAATCTGACATTGTGAGAAATAGAGGTGACGCAAAGAACTGCACATCATCAGGGTGACCTTTGTGGAAGTTGAGGAGCTCCATTATTACTGCTAGAAGTCCTGAAAGTCAGGGCATAAAAGAATCTTGGAATTTAAAGAAAAATAATGATTTTTAGGAAAATTAAGAAATGTGTTACAGATGTCATACGTCAATAAATATTGATAGAAAAGATATGCCGAAGGTAGGTCTGGTGAGATACAGTAATGTGTCTATCTTGCTATAATAACAGGATTAGAAAGGATGTGTCAGAAAAATGAAATGGGGAAGTAGTAGTTTTAAATAGTATGTTGGCTGCAGGAGGCATTCAATGGCAGAGGCAATCGAAAAAAGGAGTGCACTGTTTTGCTGTACGGTGCATGAACGTATGATGCAGGAGACTGTAAAATAAAACCAGGCATATGCAGCGCTAATGGAGGAGCCAACTAATACAGAAGAAACAACAGAAACATGTGCCATTAGGAAGGTATGGGTTGCAGTGCTAATAGAAAAAGGCTGTGCAGAAAGGGCATATGGAGTTACAGAAATGGTGAAGTCAACTACAACTTATTTTTTTTATTTTTATTTTTTATTTTTACATTTGATTACTGGGAAAGTCTAACTGGATGGAATGTTCATTTTCAGCAGAGGCCCAGGGAGAAAACATCACAAAAGATTATAAATAAAAAACAACTGTGCGTAAAGTAGAATTTGAAGGTTTTTAGTCTGGGGCAGAGCAAGAGCAGAGCCATTTAGTGGTAAGGTGGGTTTTTAGTGTTTGTTTAAATTTAGTTAATGTAGTGCTAGATGTGATGTAACTAGGTAAAGCGTTCCAAATCTTAGCAATATAATGAGAGTAGGTGGACTCTCCAGCACGATTGTATGCTGTTGAGATTTGTATGAGGGGCTTATTGTTTGACTGCAGCATTCTGCCACAGAAATAGGGCTCTAGCAAGTCATGTAATGGAGTTTTTGCAGAATGATAGAAAATTTTGTAAGCCATGTTAAGCTGAGGTAACTGTAGGAGATAATGAAGTTCTAACCAGTTTAGTTTCCTTAGGGCAGAAGGGCAGAGCAATAGTATAATCTCATTGTAGAGTTTGCTGCATATCTAGCTATTTTATTATAGCATGCTTCCAGTTTTTCCAGCTCAGTTTTCCTGAGGTTAATACATACAGGTGATGCATATAAAAGAGTAGAGGTCAAATGAGTCTGAGCAATAGTTATTTTTGTGCTATTTGTGAGATATTGCCTGTTCCTATATAGTGTACCTAGTTGTATACTTTCTTAATTGATTGAGAGATATGGATGTCAAATCTCATATTAGTGTCAATTTCGACCCCTAGTAGTTTGGTATGTGGGGATTGTAGTGTTATTTTCTGTGTTTATAGTAGCTTTGTTAGGATGGAATAGCATGAGCTTTCTCTTGTTGGGGTTTAATAATAAGCAGGAATTTGTTAGCCATGACTGTATTTTGAGGAAGGATGATTGAATGAGTACCTGCAGTTCAGAAAGGGTACTGGCAGCACACAATACTGTAGAGTCATCAGCATATTGAATAATTGTGGCTGAGGAGGCCACAGTACAGATCTTGTTAGTAAATATGGAGAAAAGCAGGGGGCCAAGAATAGATCCTTGGGGAATTCCTAGGGTGACTGGTAGCAAAGGAGATAGACTTTGTTGCCAACGTTCTGCTTGCTGTCTTCCAGTTAAGTAGCTCTGAAACCATGTAAGTGTAGAGTGTGATAAAGTTACATCAGAGAGTGCATGTAGAAGTTTGTTGTGATTCATCATATCAAAAGCTTTAGATAAGTCTAAAAAAATGGAGGATACATGCTTGCCATTATTTCTATGGTTGTTAACTATGTTTGTAAATGCCAAAAGTGCAGTGGTGGTCTTGTGGTGTGGTCGGATGTCATGTTGGGTGCTGGATAACAACTTATTAGAGTTTAAGTGATCCATGAGTTGCTTATGAATATTTTTTTCAAGTATGTTTGATAGAGGAGATAGAATTGCAACAGGGCGATAGACAATTCCGTAGAAGTTCCACCCTTGTGGATTGGGGTGATGCATGAGATCTTCCAAATGGTAGGAACGTATAGTTCTAATATAGATATGTTTATTAGAATGGAGACAGGGTATGCAATTACTTCAAAAGATAGTTTGAAGAATTCAGATGGTATGTGATCTGCAGATAAAGAAGTGGGTTTTAGTTTTCTGAGAAGTTGTCTAACATTATATAGTGATGCTGGTTGAAGAGAGAAGCTATGCTTGTTTTGATGGGGTGTAGTTGTTTGTGATATAATAGTAGAGCTGTGGCTATTAGAGAGTTGTAGAATAATTTCTGTGAAGTAGGTGTTAAACTGTGTTGCTATACAGTCAAAGCTATTTTTTTTGTAGTGGGAGGGGGTGTACCAACTTTAACAGGTTGTAGTATGTTGTTAATACCTGCCCAGAATTTTTGTGGGTTATTGTGGTGTTTAGTTTGTAAATGAGTAATAATTTATTTTATTGATTTTTATTTGTGTTTTTGCTTTGTTTCTCAGTTCACAGTAAGACTGCCTAGTAACTTGTGATTTAGTTTTTGCCAGTGTAGCCATGCTTTACCTTTTGCCTTTAGTAGAGACCTGGAGTCATGGCTTAACCACGGGGCAAACCTTGATTTAACCCTAATAGTCCTGGGAGGGGCGTGGTCATCTAGGACAGATAGGAAGGTACTAGTGAAGTAATCAGTGGCTTCATCTAGGGGTAATACTATGAGAGGGGACCAGTTGCAGTGCTTAAGTGTATAAAGGAAAAGATCACGGGTCATGTTTGTTTTTTGTTTCTTATCTGCCGATATAGTGTCAATTTAGTAGGGTACAGTCGTAGTCTTAGTAGGTATGTTGGGAGATGATCACTAAGGCAGTCTGGGAGACAGCCTGAGTGAGGAGAGCAGTCAGGTCTGTTAGTAAGTATCCAGGCTAGAATGGAGCATTTAGTTGATGTTTTGTCTATTCTGGTGTTTTTTTGTATGGGCTGGGTAAAACCCATAAAGGTTTATATATTTAGTGGGATTTGGGCCATTACAGTTACTCCAATCAATATTCAGATCTCCTAATATAATTGTTTGCTGGGGAAGTTTTTGAGAAATGTAATCTAGGATACCTTCTAGGATAGATATATTATCCCCTGGGGGAATATATATTCCAATTATATTAATATATTTTTTTAGAATTTATGGTAAGTTTGCAACATAGTATTTCAGCTTTACTGAAGCTTAGAGTGGTTTGATCCACAGCTGTTAGAGATAGATCTGTTTTGTAGAATATAGCTATGCCTCTACCTTTTTTCAGCATTCTATCCTGATGAATAATGCTATAACCAGGGGGGTGAATTTCATCATTTGTGACTTGAGGTTTCAACCAGGTTTCAGTAACTACTAATATGTCTATGTCTGGTGAATATAGACTAATATTAGCATGCAGGTCATGGATTTTATTGGTAATGCTTCTAATATTCAAATGCAAGAAGAGTATATCACCTTTACATTTTTGGGGAATAATTATAAGTGGAGTGTGGTCCATGCTATTGTTTATTTCTGAGTTTAGATTACTGATAAGTCTTGGGTTTGGGTGTATATCATCACTTAATGTTAGTTTGTTGAATGCGTATGGTGTGGTCTTTGTGATAGCAAGTATAAGTTTATTACATTTCACAGATGTTTTTGAAATACTGGAGTGTTTAATAAAGCAGAAATGCATGTAATGTGTTGTTGTGGTGTTTAAGAGTGAAGAAGATATTTTAATGTTCATACCTTGACGTTTGGGTACATAAGGAGTAGAGGTTACACAATGGAGCATAAAGTCTGTTTTGTTAAGAAGTAATGTGAGCAAGGGATAACAGGGTTGTTATAAGAGTAATATAACTAAAACTTAGTATCTTGTGCATTAAGGCTTGAGAGGGAGTGATACATGACTTTAAGTTAGCCATTGTAAATAATATATGGCAGATTGTAAAGATGTTGGATATTTATAGCTGCACCTAAGTACAAACCAAGTTGTAATTAGGTAATTGCTCAAGGGGGAGTTGCCAGTTAAGTATACATTACAGGAAATAGGGGGTGGTTGGGAATGGGGGTGGGGTAAGGGTAGGAGATCAAAGTGAGCCTGAGCGTCAACCAGGGGGAATGGAGCTGGTTGAGCTACAAGTTGGAGAGAAAAGGGCAAAAAACAATCCGTTTGATATAAAAGAAAAAAAAGCTAAATGTATCTTGCTAAGGTATATCAGGTATAGTACCCAAATAAAAAGTGTAAATGTAGGGAGTTGAAAATATGTTAACTGAGGAAAAGATCAGCTATTCAAATATAATTTATTATATTTTAAATATAATATATTAAATATAATATTTATTAATATAAAATGATTGAGGAGAAATGAAAAAGATGAAGGGGAGATGGAAAATAAAGGAAGATGTTGGTACAGAGACTAAAAAGGATTGTAGGAATATCAAAATATCGACAACGTTTCAATGAGTGATTACTTATGTGAAGTAAAATGTTGTCAAATGATAACATCGAACAGTCGCCTGTACAACACATGCAAAATACAGACTGTTTGATGTCAACATTGTTGACATTTTTAGAAACGTACCTTGACTTCCAGTGACTGTCTACTCTTGTTTTGCATGGGAGCAAGCCCCCCTGGAATCCCCATGTGGGTTGCTGCACCCCTACACCCCCTGCTAATTATATATTACAACTCTGACATCGCACTACAGTGAGGAAAAGGGCAAAGTTCCTGATCCTCGCTGTAGTGCGATCTCCAATCGAAATGTCAATCTCATAACAGTGAATACACATTAGCGTTTGCTCTTGCGGGTTAAACATATTTTGAATTGCCATTATGATAACTTTGAAAACTGCCTTTCGGTAAACAAAGTTTGCATAAAGGCATTCAAGATTTTGAATGTAAACCCTTGGTAGATGGTAATAACAGTTAGCCTGAATAATGCAGGTAAAGAACAATCCTAAAGTGGGGAAAGGACAGCAGAACTTTGATAACAGTACATTGAACCTCCTACAGTAAATACATTGGGCCTGCTGCTATAAACTGGCAGGCACCAGCTTCAGCTGAGCAGAGGGAAAGAGAATATGCCAATGACAGTGGCAAAGAAATATGCAGAACCTACTGCATGTTAACAATGAAGTGATCAGAGATATTGTGTTTAGAAAACAATTAAATAACAGAGATCATACAATAGCAAATCTTGTGTTCACTGACCTGAAAGTATGGGGAAAAGCAGGGAGACTGGTGAGGTAGGATGCTAATAACATAGGTCTTGGATATTCGGAGTGTAGATATGGGTTATTTTGCACAGATAAATAAGGTGCTGTATATGAGCCTGCGAGATAATAGAAAATGCTAGGGAATTATGGTGATCAAGTACTGAAGGAGTGTGCAAGGCAATGAGAGAGTTTGTTAGAAAAAGAAGGAAATATGGCTGAGTCAAGTAATTGGCTTGAGTGAATGAGGTGGTGGATGGAACTATGCAAAGTACCATGGCTTGTAGAAGTACAATGAACAAAGTAAGGGGAGAAGCTGGATAACAGTCTATAAACCTTTATGAAAAGGTCATCTGGGGATATATAGAAGGTAAAGGCACAGTGTGATACATGACTGGCTAGTGGATTTCAGATGGACATAAAGAGTTCTTTAAATGGGCAAGGAGTGCCAGGCGATTTGACTGATGACTGTACATCTATAGGCATATGGGAAAAGTATGAGTATGCCATGTCACAGACATAACCAGACTTTTCCTTCTGGTTTTGTAAAAGAGCAATAACATAATAAAGCAGTGTGGATGGCATGTTAAGCATACATCAGAAGAGCAGGACTGACAGAGAACTGAAAAGAAAAGAGATGAAAAATGAGTTCATAGCACTGTAGTCACAAAGTGTAGGAGGAGTAGCAATGTATGCAATAGTCTGTAAAATTGGATTAAACTGATCAGATGAAACATTGAATGAAGGAATGAAGAAAAGACAATGGAGAGGATGAAGCTGTGAAGAGTATCATTTGGTACACAATCCAAACATAATGGAGTAGTGGAGAAAACTGCTGCTCAAATAACTTTATATGCATGAGCATATGAGTGTATCAAACATGGACTAACCAGAAATGCTGACAATACATACAGTATGTACATATATACATACTACTACTACTACTATTAAGGCTACTACTGCAACTAGTAATACTACAGCAGCTACTGCTATGACTACTTCTATTGCTACTACTATTATGATTACTGCTACTACTACTATTAATATTACTACTGCTACTGCTACTAGTGATACACCTGCTACTATTTTAATTAATGCTACTACTTCTATTAATACTACTTGTACTACTACTGCTACCACTATTACTACACCTGTTACTACTACAGCTACTACTACTATTGCTACTACTATTGCTGTTACTACCATTAATACTATGACTACTTCTACTGCTACTACTACTACTGCTGTTACAACTACTACTGCTACTACTACTAACAATAATAATAATACTGCTGCTACTACTGTTGATACTACAACTGCTGCTACTACTACTACTGCTACTAATACTGCTACTATTACTGCTACTGGTACAACCTCTACTACTGATACTGCTGCTACTACTACTGCTACCACTACTACTACTATGACTACTTCTATTGATACTACTACTATTACTGCTATTACTACTGCTAATAATTCTACTACTATTACTACTGCTCTTGCTACTACTACAACTACCACCACTTCTACTACTAGTACCACAAATATTACTACTACTGCTGCTGCTGCTGTGACTACAAAGACTACTGAGGCTAATAAACAATTTCAGTCTGTCAGAAACAGACTGGAATATGCCAACATCACAGGTGGCAAGAGAGACCTGCACTCTGGAGTCAACTGAGAAAAGAGATGTGAACAACTGATGAGGGAAGACACAAGGAGGGCTGAGTTTTATTTATGCTTTCTGTGCAAGGAAGAAGAGAAGTATAGAATATGAATCTGATAAAAACAGCAAACATGCCACAGTATATTTCACTGTTAATAGAGAAGGATGAAAGGAAGAAGAAGAGGACTAAAGGGATTAGAATATGTGAAGACAATATATCATGGAAGGTAACCATCTATCTGTCTATCTACCTGCCTGTCTTTCTGCCTATCTATCTATCTATCTATCTATCTATCTATCTATCTATCTATCTATCTATCTTTTACTTTTTTGACTGGGATAGGACTGGTCCATATGGACCTATTTCAGGCCCAGCCCTGGCAAATAAGAAAGAAGAAAACAATAAAAACCCTAGTAAAATAAGTGGAAATGCATGCAAGATATAATTATACAGCAAACAGCTAGAAAAGGTTAAGTACACATGATAGAGAACAGAAGTACGGCAAGAATAATCAGAATATAAACAAATATATATGGTTATAAGCTATATACTTTAGATTACATTATTAGAATGCAGAAGACAGAAGGAGGTGATCAAATTATGAGAAAATGGAAATGGAGTGATTTTGGAAAGAAGTGTAGAAAGGATGGGTAAGGAAAACATAAGAAAGAGAATAAAAAGCCAGTGGAACTGGACAATAGCATGAGAGTGATACAAAATGGCCTATTAGGAATGGAAGAGGAAAGGAGAAGTGCAAGTGAAAGGAAACTGTCTAGAGAGCTAACCAAGCTAGTGCAGCAACAGGGGATGAAATAGAAAAATATGTAAAACATAGGAGAATACCTTTTTCATATACCTGTAAGAAGAAGGTGCGGATGGAAATAAAGAAAATAAAGAAGGGCCTGGGGTACAAAGATACTGCAGAAGATGGCAGAGATTCTTGATGAATGCTTTGAATCCAAACGGAAGATGAATATGATGTAGCATTGAATAAATGGAGGATATGGCTATAAACAGGGGCAAATAATGGAAAAGCAGTATAGGAACTCTAAGGACAATGACCCAGAGGGACTGTGAGTTGCTATGTAAAATTCTTTGTGGGTTGCTATATGAGATTCTTAGGTTACACACAGGAGTGCTGAGAGGCCTGCTAGTACAGCTGATCAACAGATCATTAGCAAAGGGGGTGGTGACTAAGGAATGGAAGAGTGCCACAGTGGTTCCCTTGAAGGGGCCTTTTGGCACTCAAGCAGTGCAAGGAAAGTGCAAATTCATTATTATGATTTCAGTGGCATGGGAAGTCATGGAGAGAATCTCAAGGGAAAGAATGACAAATTATTTGGGCGTTAATGTCTGACACTTTAGGTCAGTGATGGCAAACCTATGACATGTGGTGACACACCACAATGTTTTGGGTGACACACCAGCATTCACCAACACAAGTTACCAAAGAAACTGAATGAACAAAAATACAAGAAATATGCGACCCTGCATTTATTTATTAAAAGTCAGCAACAAAAAAGTCATTAATTGATGTTAATCAAATCAAATGCGATGTGTTCCATATTTTTTTCAGTTCAATTCAAAATTACTATTAAAAGTAAAGTAATTTTTTGGTGCACTATTTAAAGTCCAGTTATCAGTGGACATATTGTTTTCTCTATTGTAAGTCACTGACATTTATTTTACTTTTATAATACATAGCAGCAGACATGATTGGACTGCATTTTTAAATAAATTAATATGTAAATAATTATTTCTCTTTTGTTCAGGGTGGGTGACATGCATTTTCCAAATTTTTGACACACTGAGCCCAAAAGGTTCACCATCACTGCTTTAGTTGGAAGGTTAAGGTTGGAGCTGCTAATATGTAGGTTTGGATTTACTATCCTCTGTATCCATTTGCTGGTTGTAAATATGTTCCATAATCAGACAATGTTCCTGGTTCTCCACAGGTACACAAAAAAGAAATCCTGCCTCAAAATTCCATTTTATTTATGTGAGTATGTTACATGAGAAGTAGACAGGAGAGTTCCTTATATACTGTCTGCATGGACTTTTATAAAGGCTTTAATGCTGTCCTGCACAAGGGACTGATGGGGACATTGAAGGAAGATGGGATTGGAAGATAGTTTAAAGACAGGATTAGGAAATAACAACTGCACACATTTAGTGATGACACTAGAACTATTGCCTAAGAAAAACTATTAAACAGTACTGTGCCAGTGCTATGAGTCTTAGACTTACCCTCTTCAGTGGATATATATTTTAAAGATAACATTGTTAATGGAGAAGAAGATCAGACTGCTTACTGAGGCCTGGCCTGACAAACAATAGCTAATATTTAGTACCAGTTACTTCAAAGTGGTGAATCTAGGAATTGGAAACCCAGTAAAAAGTGTGAATTGAGAATGGTCATATTCAGGTGGTGGAAAACAAAAAAGAGCAAGGGTAATCATGCATGCAGCAATGGACATCAGTAGCAATATGAGAAGAGACAGCATATGGCAGCAGAATGCCAGGATGCACAGTAAGGACAGTACCTCCAGAAGCAGGGAAGTGACCTTGCTACTGAATAAAACACTGGGGACCTTGCAGCTGGTGTACTGTGTCCCATTCCTGACAATATAAAGAGAAAGAAGCATCAAGCTAGATGTAGATTGTACAGAGGAAGGGGATCAAGAAAGCTGGAGGATTAGAAAGCTTGAGTTAAGAGGGGAGACTGGATAATCTAGGACTTTTCAAACATGACACTGAGAGAAAAAGGGGAAAGTGAATTTGGTGTGTAATGTTTTAAATGCGGCTTTTGAATAAATGAGTTGATGAAAAATTATAGGAAAGAGAGGAAAGAATCTGCATAACCTGCAGCCGTCAGTAGGAAATGTGCAGTTCGGACTTAGAGCAATGCTGTTTCACAGATAGGTAGTGGACAAGTGGAATGATCTCTCTAAGGCAGGTGGTGTTAAGAAGAGTAACTCCATGTAGTCTTTAGAAGTGCTGAAACAAGTAAAATGAAGTAATCAATGTGATTGGGTTTAAGCTGCAGGTTCTTAGTTGCATCAGGTACACAGCTCAGATATACTCATAGTCTTGTTTTGCCAACATAATGTATCCATACATTTATATGCATATAAGGTGTAAGAGACAGCTGGTTTGCTTCCCTCTATACTTAAAGAGTTAGCAGCATTTGGACCAGACTGCCTTTGCTTATAATCAGAGGTACTGACAGAGGTCTGTTGAATATCTACACACCATAGTTAAATAGTGTTGGAGTAGGAACGGCCATAGGCAAATTAAGTCTACCTTGTATCTGTGTGAAAGCAAGCTTTTGAAAAAATTCTATGGGTTAGGCTAGTCAAAAGCAAGGAATTCAACAACTTTGTACATGACAGCTTCATGCAACAATGATATTGCTAATCAAATTTAATAGGAAAGTAAAAAGTTGTAGCTCAAGCAGACAAATCTAGGATGAGTCACTAAATCCAAAGCAAGAACAAGAACAAATTTAATACAGCTCCATGGTCAAAGAGGACCTAAAACAGATGACAGGGACTCAATGGATGGGGCTTTCTTGATCTTCATTAAAGCCTTTGATGAACTGTGCAAAATGTGTAAGGGGAAGATGAGGGACATTGGGGTGCAATTCAAATTAATCAGGTGATAACATAATGGCTGACAGAGAGGAAACAATATGAATTGTGAGATGTTTGTCAACCATTCTGTTTAGAACAGAATTTTTTAACCAAAGTAATCATGCTCGGATTGTTTACACCTGGCCAGGTCTAGATTTAGACAAGATGAGGCCCTTAGATATAGAAAATACAGGTGCCTTGTTTGGCAAGTAATAAAAGCAAATAATGCTGCACATGTGTGTGTGTGTGTGTGTGTGTGTGTGTGTGTGTGTGTGTGTGTGTGTGTGTGTGTGTGCGTGCGGGTGTGCACGGAGGGGGTTGCTCCATTAAAACTTAAAAAAATATGAATTTATTCTTCATTTTGAAGGCATTTATTCATAGGAAAATACTTTCATTTATCAAATTATAATAAAGCTACAACAAACAAAAAACAAATTCTGAATGTTTAAGTGTCCCCTTCTGACTGCTAGGCCCTATGCTGTAGAGCTTATGCTTAAATCTGTTCCTTCATCTTACAGTGTTTGTTACATTACCAGAGTCTTCTTAACTACAGTTTTTGTAAGTTTTTTGGATGCTCTATGGTGCACACTGTCATTACATTTTTCCATTTGATAGAATTTAGGCAGAATGTTATTTTGTTTGTTTCTGGTCGTATTTTATTTTTATTGTCAGTTTTGGTGGAGGTATATTAAAAACATCAATAAATAATGTTTTAAAAAAGAAGAGTTATACACAGTATGGCTGTAGGAAGAGATAAGAAATGAGACAGCCAGTCTATTTTTCAATAACATCAGAAATGGAGTAGTGGCAAGGTTATTTAAGAACTTGCTTGAGATGGGACAATTGGCAGATAGCAGACAGCAGTGAGTGTCAAAAAAGCATATACTTCTTTGGGCCAGGGAGGCTAAAAAAAGAAAAAAAAATGACTGACACACTGAAGCTAGGGTGTAATATCTGATTTATCAGGATGGTCAAAGTAACAAGACAAAAAAAGTCCTCAAATTCAGAAACACGGTCTCTTCAATCTCACAATGCCAGCTGCTGCTGCTTCTCTATTGGGCAAGATATGGCTCTAAGCTCATTAATGATTAATTAAGTGAAAAAAACATGTGGAAACATCAGACAATTAATAAACCCACTTATGGTCAGAGTATGACTTGCAGTGAGGGAAAGTATCCCCCAGAGGCAGCTGAGTAATGCAATGGAAAAATGTCGAGAACATTGTTTTATTATGCACGTTGATGAGACTCAATGTGTTCATTTATGCACAAGTGGCAAGATGATAAAGGTAATTCTTTGCCTTAAATGACTCACTGCACATGATACATTTATTGTTTTGGTCTGATTAAAAGGTTGAAATGAGAGTACAGGGTAGTATAAAAAAAGGGGAAAGCAAGCAGGGAAAAGTACATAAGGGAAACAATTAAGGGATGAATTGGATGGGAGAGGGAAAGGTAGGGTATTTTTTTTTTGTGGGACAAGTAAGGTAGGGAAGGAATGGTAAGAGGATTTGGGAAGTTGGCAGAGACAAATGCACAAACATAGAAAACAGATAAGACTGACAAGTAAGGTGCTGATACATTGATGAGTAGGTGCACATTGGTTTAGGAGACATCAGACAAAAAGAGAGAAAGAGAGAGAGAGAAAGAGAAGACAATGGTGATTGTAAGGATTTGACAACAAACAATGGAGAGCATAGACACAAAAGAGAGGTGAGCATTGGGGTGGCGATAGGGTGGGTATAACCCCAGTACTGCCTTGTCCATAGCTGACAGAGTGATAGACTCTTACAAAAGTAAAGTAAATGGAGAGACACAGCATAGCAACCCACAAAATTCCTATAAAGGAAGGATGGTGACAAAGGGATGGGAGAGAGAAATGCTTACATACTGTGAAATACTGTACTATATAATTTTGATAATATGGTGGGTCAAGTACAACTACAATACTCTTATGAGAAAAAAATAATTGAGATTAACTGAGAATTAGTACAAATGCAGAAATGTAACCTACGTGCAACCTACAGGTACTAAACTAAAGTTATGTGAGCAACTGTATATTAGATGCACTACCTATGACTATCTGTTGAAATTGCATGCTGGAAGAATTATTGACTACAGTCATGCTACTGTGTGGGAATATTTAGTCATGTCTTTCCACTATTCACTTCAAAACAAATCCATGCTTTTAATACATGTATGTATGTACTAATTGGCTGCTGAGCTGGCCAGTCTCCATTAGGCCAGTGGCAGCTTTTCAGGGAGACCTGAGTTGAAATTACTGTGGACTATTGGTCGTTGACCAGGACACTAGAGAACCTACATGACTATTTCTGAAAGTTGCCATGGGATTTGTTACATCCTAGTTACTACCAGCTCAGGCAAATGGTGCCTCAGATGAAAGTCTCATCTGTAGGACAACATAGTCACGAGTGTAGCACCTCCCAACCCTTTATACTAAACTTCAGTGCCAGTAATGGAAAATGAATCAAAGTACCTGGGGTGAGAATGGAAACTACAGCATTTTGATCTTCCAATATCAAAGGTGATTGAGCCAGCTGTTGAGCCACTGAGACTGCTACTAAAGCTAATTTTAAAGCAATCAACAAAACTCTTACTAGCTGAGCACTACAGAGGCATCAATGAATTTAACAGCTGGCAGACTATCAACAGTGACAGGCAGCTGAAAACAGTTCCATCATGGTTAAGCTGCATTACATGTCTGTATTGCTATAAGGACAGCATATTTAAAAAGTAATCCTGATTAGGGGAGAACTATTTCTACAAGTGTATTATTATTCAAAAGGCAGAATCACCCCTGTGCCTGGAAAGGCAAGACAACCTCTACAGCACTGGAGAGATTTATCTATTATAACATTCTGGGCTGTGGAAAAATATATATATTTACTATACAGTCCACACTGATAAGACATTATCATCATCATCATCACCCCCTTTTTCCCATTTTCTATATGAGGTTGTGGTGTCACGCCAACCTGTCCCTAAGCGATTTGATCGTGTTGACCAATGCTGACAAAAATGTGTGGTATTTGCTGGTTATACATAGGATGCAAACCTGCTAATGGTGGGGAAAGTCTATATTCCCTTATTGGTCAGTGTGTGCCCAACCTTAATAAACTGCTGGCCAGCTGGTGTTTAGATGCCACAACTTGATTAACTGGGATGGCTTTGTTTAGTGAAATCTGGACATTAAAAAAAATGACCTCCTAAATATGAGCTAAGGATTGCTGCACTGGTAGGACAGACAACTATATACAGTACATTTCAGGAGCTCTCACTCTGACATTCTTTGACCTCCTCTTCCCATCCACAAAGAAGATCTGGATGGTAGATCTGCAGGTCACTGTAGTGGTACCTGCACTGCGTGCCAGTGTGGGGAATGACAGTGGCATCAGTAACTTCCCTGGTGAGACAGCACAGGGCATCCACCTCATTCTGGGAACCCTTCAAGGAGATTCCAAGCAACTCATCCTGGTATTCTTAATGCAAAACAGGAAGCTTTTGTTCTCATGTGAGCACCAATACAACACCGTGCATTAACTTGTGCCATAAGAAGGCATGGCCATACTCTAGGTCTTAAAAATAACATAATGATTGGCATCTCACAGTCCTGTTTATAATTTCCCATTCTGGGATTGTCATGCAACTCGCCACAACTCAGTAGTATTACCAGTGACAGGGTTTAGAATCCAGTCTGAATATGTGCAAAAGGGAATGGGAGGTGTGAAATATGGATGTCATAGTTGTGTTTTACCACATGTAGTTTAGGTAGTTCAGAGCCAGCATTCTTTAATGACTCAGTTCCTTACAGATTTAAACAGGGAACTGCAGAGAGCCTCCTTTTGACAAGAAGATACCCACCAGAGCCATAACGAACATATTTGGTGCCCCATGCCACTCTCATATTCAGTGTCCCTCAATACCAAGATGACAAGCAAAAAAAACAATATTCCTCCATGAGCTGGTGCTCTTCCCTTCCATAGAGGAGCACCAAGTCTTAAATCCCTACAAATAAAAAGAAGTTTTTTTTCTCTGATCTGACACTCCTCCCTTCTCTAAGGAAAAGCACCAGGTCCTAAAACTATATGCTCTTGTTCTGCTGTCTCATAGAAGACAAATTAGGAGTAAAAAATAAAAATAAAATTGAATCTGCTGATTGCTCCCCAACACTTTTCACCCAGGGCAAGTTCTTCCCTTTCCCCACTCTAGCTAAGCTTCTAATGCCCACACATGCACAATGCACCTTCAAGGTAGTCAGGCTTGTGGACTACACTATGTAAACATGTCCAGAACACTTTGCCACCCCCCCTCAGGTGTCATGTGTGGAATGATTGAGTCAGACAAATTCATGAGCTATGCTTTCGTTTGCATAATAGTTAGAGGACTGAATCTGTATGATACAACTCTTGGGGCTACATGGAGGCTCATCACATTAAGGAAAAAAGCATAGAGCACTGATTATTACAGGTTTTTCACCCATGGATGCTAATTACCTGTGAGGAAATCAGGATTACTAAAAGCTGAAAGTAAGTGTTACATTTTCCTAATACTGCCATGGCTGCAGTAGTTTACTAAAGTATTGTTTGTGGTAATACCGGATGTTGCAGGCTTAGCAGTGATTACTACATATTGTAACAGGATTAAAGTACTTGGTGGAATCAGAGAGAGCTTATACAGAAGTAATGTGAAAGTTAATGGAAGAGGTACTCAAAGTACTTCTGAAATGCAACATTTAAAGATGGCAGGCCAACACTGCCTAGTGATATGCTGGGGCACACATACCTTTTTATTTCAGTTACTTGAAAATGTAACAGAGAAGTCGACTGCTGTTTTCTTAGTGTTGCCCAGCATAAAAGATGGCTATTAAACAGTCAGGCTGGAAATCCTATGTATATTAGACCTCATGTGTCAACTTGCCTTTGTAATGTAACCTTGGTTTTATTTGCCACATTTCTCCTTGGGGTTCACAGTCATTGGCACAGGAAAGAAAGTATTTGATTGGTTAGGTGGTGTAAGTAACTCACTGGGTTTGGTGTGTTTTTTTTTCAGGGATGGAGATGGATAGTGTCTGTGGCAGGTAGTAGTGTAAGGATATACATGATACTGTTACATCTACATATCAGCATTTGCAATCCACAGTGCAGTCTGGATGGTGCACTATATATAATAGTCTACTGTGACTTGCGGTCCATACTGACCTACTCACACTGGGTATTCTTTCTTCTCACAGCAGCATCCTGGGAAAGGAAAGCAAGTTTTCCCAAAGAGAGGATAAAGTTTTGGTGCAGGCCCTCCATCTCCAATGCTGATGACTGCTCCTGCAGAAAACTGCTAGTCCTGCCATGACCGTGCAGGACATTTTAGCATATTTTAAAGCCATTGTTGTCCAAGACTGCAGCTGTTAGCAGAGCCACTAACACATGATGCTGAAAATTGCACTATCTGCCTTTTACAGGAAGATAGTGCAACAGAAAGTGGCCCATTGGTCAAACCACTATTGATGGAGATGGAGGAGTTTTTGCCATCTCTGCATGGGGTATCAGAGCCATCACATTACCCATAGTGGGGTGCTAAATCTTAGATCTAAGTCTTAGTCTTTGCAGAGATGATATGGATACTGTATGATGGGTGTGATGACCTACGGCAGCACATGACCTGTATGTGTGACATTTTTTACTAGATTTATTGCCTAGTGGTGCAAGGTAGATACACACAAGCACCTACTCCACATGCCAGGTGTGATTCATGGAGCTGCTCCACCTCTGCATCTACTATAAATAGCTATTATGCAGAAGGGAGGCCAAGGTCACGGTCATGTAGCACCACTACTTCCATGGTAACTTCAAGTGTGGAGGTGCATATGGGCTGGAGTGGGCATTCCTGAGGATGTGGTACACATATCTGTTCCATATCCATTAACAGACATCCCTCAGTGTCATGCAGCATACCTACATCAGGCCAATGCCATGTTACTGCTCATGAAGCTAGAGGAAGACACAGGTCTGATTAGTAGTGGCGCACATGGGATGCCTACATGCCTTTCATGCATACTTTGGACCTGACCATTAGATTGAGCTGCTGTAAAGCAACTTCTGAGGCTGTATCCCAACATACCCTAAAACCTCTAATGCCTCACACACACAGCTAACCAGTGATAGTGGCTCCCCTCACAATTACAGTAATCTCTTTCATATCTACCACAGACAAACACACACACACAGACACACACACATAGACACACACACACACACACACACACACACACACACACACACACACACACACACACACACACACACACACACACACACATACACACACAAACAAAAAAAAGGTACACTCAGAAATTATCAGTTAGTACAGCACTCATACCTTTCCCTACAGAAGACATGCACTTTCTATCCCAACCTGTGCAGATAGCTGTGCCATGACCTTTATTACTTTGGTATCGTATGTCTTATGTACAGTGTGACAACCTTATACATAGTTAAGCACAGTCTGATATTGAGTTTGCATGCATTATTTTTACTGCAGTGTATATGCTTTACTATGGCCCAAAGCCATGGACAAGCCACAACCTCCATGTTTGCACCATGGCATTCTATGCCCATCTCTGTTTAGCATATTCATCCCCTGCTGCTGGGTCCTTCAACAACTCTTAATCTGGCTTATCCTCAACTATCTGGTGTACTGAGGAATGTTCCTTCTGTATATCACCTGTCGGCTGTATCTGCTTCCTCATTATTCAGTTGCATGACATTACACACACACACACACACACACACACACACACACACACACACACACACACACACACACATATATACACACAGTATCTTTGCATAGATACCAGATCCTAGTGCTGGGCTCCACCACATTAATGTATGCATTGAAAGTGTGCCTTCAGGAATTCAAAGACTCAATCCACTATGACCCATGTTTGTGATATGGCATAGTTGTATTGATTGTCTCTCACAGACTGGAGATTTCAAAGTGTCATCAACCAGGCCTATGGGGCATATCCAGCATCACTGATGAGATGTCCCTGGTGGAGGTCATCCATCACATCCTGATGACAAAGGCCCTATGTGCTATATGTCGGTGTCATGGTAGCTTTTTGAGTGCCCTGCAGACATACTGAAGATAATAACCTGTGCATTACAGACCACCTGGTGGTTGTACGTGATACCTTCTTCCTAGCTCACTAGATGAGGTCTTTATTTCTATGTGGGAGCAACATATGCCCACTTGCATCTCAGGAAAATGTTCTGTATCAAAGAAAACTTGCATGGTGTTTGCTCTCCTCTGTGGTATGGGTAAACCATTTATGCCCCCTCCTACACACACACACACACACACACACACACACACACACACACACACACACACACACACACACACACACACACACACACACACACACACATTGTAGTATAGCACAAGAAACTGATGGAGTATTCTTGAAACAATTACCTCCACTGTGTCCTGACATTCTCTTTAAAGTTCATGTAGTTCCTGTAGCTAGTGTATGTAAAGTCACACATACATAAATATCCATTGGGATAGGTAACCCATTACTCCAATTTAGCTTGAAGATAAGGTCGACACATGTCTACCACCTCCTGTATGTTATCCCTGTCCACACAGTACTGGTCTAAAATGTTGGTGTCATGAAGGCCATGAAACATTAATCATGGTTGGATGACAGTGTACAGGAGAGAGCGATGACACTCATCACCATAGCTAGTAGCAGCTTGTTGCATAGACACACTGACTAAAGGTGTGGCAACCACCTCTGCATGTAAATCTGGATTTTGCTGTGGTCATTAGAAATGGATTTTGTACATCACATTGTGCCATTTATGTATTTCTGAATCACTCCATTCTGTGGACGGAGCCTCTCATTTTAACACTGCTGCTCCTTACCATTTCATTACACTGCAATGAGCATATACTTTGAGCCCCTAATCTGTTCATTCTCAACACTCATGCTGAGTGTGCTCTAAATTGCACAAACACTCTGTGCGACTGTTTGTCATGTGCAACTGTCTACCACAATGTGGCGAATATCCCTGAATTCCAGGCTGATGTGTGCTGCCAGCATGTATTTCAAACTGTGCAGGAAATTAGATCATGTGGCTTATGATTACAGAGAGTTGATTTAAAGAGAAACCACATGTATTGCATTCTACTGTTTTAGACAAAATTAGGACCTACAATCTAAGGTAGCTTTTCAGTAAGCATTTTGCCCATGCATTATACATTGTTTCCTCATATCATGATATTATGACAAAGTTTCTACTTTTTAATACTTCCAAACAAATTCTATTTTGTATCTGTTGGAGTCTGCAGAGGCAGATAAAAGCGCTTATATTATAATTTTTTAACGTTTGCATTTAATAAAAATTTGGATTTGTGACAAGTTGTTGCTATGGAGATGCTTTACCTTGCCTTTGGATCAACATTTTCAATATCAGTTTGACATCCTTTGCATTCTACTTTCAGTGTTTCAGATGCAAAGCAAAAGCAAATCAGTAGTATAGCACTTTGTAAAATGTATATCAGACCATACTTCATTACTCTTCAGTCCTTTCTAAGCATCTTTCTGGATTCCTCAATGATCTACCACATAGTAAATATTTTGGGGAGTCCATGGTCTGTGCTTCTACAGATGATGTGTTTAGAACAGCATTATTAAAGTTCAGCACATCTCACCTATGTCTCAAACACCCTGGACACCCACAACAAGTAAACATGCCTCTAAGAGTCACAAGCATGCTACCTCCATCCCCTTATGGCCTACTGATTTTGCATCCAAACATGGTAATATTTTGTAATAGGTTACACTGATGTCAGGCATATGAGCACCATTATACTAGGCAGGCTAATAATGTTGGTTATATCTGTCTTTCTGTAGCCAGGATATGGGAGATAACAAGAGGTCTTACATGCTTGCATTTTAACACATAACTGACAAATATTAACACAAATATATAGTAAAGAGTAACTACTCAGAATTGACTTTGGTATCATGGTTCAGTGAAAAGTTATAACAAGATTATAGAATAAAGACATTATTGCACAAGTGGTCTTTACCCCTTACCCCCTTTTCCCTCACACTGAGACCATAATGTGATAGTGAATTCTTTAGGGTAAGTCATACATGAAGTAAATAGAGTTCCTTGCCTTGACTGAAACCTTTACAAATATGTTTATTTCTAGAGTAATTGACCTTAATCACGTTGAGATTCTGCTTAGTAGAAAACATGTGCCAAGAAAAGAGATGCACTTTCATTAAAGAAAAAAATACATAAGGTTGATGAATAGAACTAAAAAATATATATTCCAATAGTATAAATCTGAATCGAAATACATCTATAGAGGTAGTAAAGGCAAACAAAGATTTCTGGCACATGTTCCAACAAGACAATTATGTCAGCATATTCATGTTACAGACAGCACTCTTTTATTATAAAGTCTCTAATGATTTGTTTTCTTACAACATTTTGTACCTTTCTGTTTTTAAACCTGTGTTTCTGAGAAGTAATCAGTATTCTTACTGGAAGTGGCAAGAGCTATATACTATTTGGTATTCATTTTATGCTACTTATATATCTAGATTTTTAGCTCAATGCACCTACTTTTCAAGGACCTTCTTTCTATTTTTAGTATTTGCTGGTTGAACGGTATGTTCATAGGTATTTTGTACATGCTAAAGAACATACAAGGAAAATGAACAGAAAGAATGGAATGTTTCCTCTACTCACTATTTAATCTGCAAGCATTTTACTTCTGATGAAAGTGTGCAGATTAGCAATAAATGTTTTATTGTCAAAAAAAGAAAGGAATTCATGTTCTATCAGTGATGTGTTCTTTGTTTTGTTTTGTTCATGTGACAAAGCTTACATAGTGATACCAAAAAGAGCTTTGAAAGTTAGATTTAGACGTTGCCAGAATTGCATATTAGGAAATGACAAAACTATTAAGGCAACTTTTTTTTACAAACTAGAGAAAAATAAAAGAATGAAGTATGATTGTAAAATGATACCAAGAAAGCAGGACATGGTTTTTTTTTCTTTTTTAAGCCCAATATGGTAACCGTTACACATGTTGGGACCTACTAGAGTGAGCACCAAAACAAAGAGACTGAAGGGCCGAAAAATGGACAGATAGCCATTTCTTGGAATATTCCCTTTTCTCCAAGGTATTGAGTTCTTGGAGTTAGTATATACATAAGCTCAGAGGATGGGGGGTAATCCCCCACATGAAGAGGTGTAGGGGGTCTTGCTCCTCTGCAAAAAAGAAGTTTAATGGAGAAGAGTGATGTTTGAGATTCACTCTTCTCTGGGATTTTCAGTCTTTTTTTGGCTTGTCAAGTGTTGAGGGAGCCATTTAATACATTTCATCTAAACAGAATGAATGGTGAATCATTGAGGATATCTTTTATAATTATCCTTGTGTTATTTTAGATGAATTCATTGTTTGTAATAGTTTTCTCACATTGGCAGGCTGTTTTAAATGATGCATTTTAAAAAGTGTGCAGACTGTGTAGAATGCTTCCATTTGTGCAACACTTTCTATGACACCATTGTTGAGCTGTCAGTGGATTTTTTGTTAGAAGTATTCTAGATACTTGACAGACAGCATGCTAAGATGACCTATATACCCTGCTGCTTCAGAAACGCCCCAGTACATACTTTTGATCTTCCTCCACGTATTCCTTGATGGACCATTTGGTCAGAGGCTTCTCAAATACAGTATTCAGATGTCTCACAGTCATATGGACCTCTTCAAATTTTATATTCTATATGCCTACTTGTCTGTTGATAATCAGCCCTTCCTTCCTTCTTTGAGCTCATTCATTCCCTGGAATGTGAGGATCATTAGCTACATGCAAAAGAGCAGACTAGAGGATTTCTAGGCAGGAGTAAAATTTGTTTGTGCGATGCTCTGCCTCATCACATCTTCTTCTTTCTTTCCTCCGAATCAAAAACAATCAGCTACTAAAACATTAAAACGTTTTAGCAACCACTCCTTCTTGCACTCTCACTCATCTTCTTGTCTTAAGTAGATGCAGATATTTTGCTCTTTTATTATTGAAAAACTTCTTTCTAGACTGCTTTACTTTCAGTCCTTCTGGTATAGAGCTCATAGTTTCATAAACTCATAAGTTAATAACTGCATTATTTCCAGTGTTCAAACTGTAAAGTCATCAAGGAACACAGACTTCCTGACACTATGCCCACATTTCCCTTCATGTAAGCATCTATTAAGTGAACACATAGTCTGTGATATTCTTAACCTCCTTCATTTCAAAAATGGGAGATAGATTGTGTTAAGGATGTATGTCTTTTACAAGAACGGTTAACTGGTAAATTAGTTTTAGAGACTGATTTATTAACACTCTTTTTGGCTCAGTTAAGTTCAATCTCAGTCTTGTTTTCATGTTATTCAATTTTGCCCACCTAAAGACAAGAAAAAGTTTACCTCAAAAAAGTAAAGTCTATAAATACAATTTTCTATCTATCTATCTATCTATCTATCTATCTATCTATCTATCTATCTATCTAGCTAGCTATCTATCTATCTACCTATCTATTATCTATCTATCTATCTATCTATCTATCTATCTATCTATCTATCTATCTATCTGTGTGTGTGTGTGTATACACACACACACACACACACACACACACACACACACACACATATATATATATAATATATATATATGAAACAGTTCTTTTAACTTCACAGTAGAAGGTTTGTACCATAATGATGAGATTAACTTTGTGAAGATGCAGCTTTATATAAGCCCATTTTAGTTATAAACCATGATTATAAAGTGATTATGTCTATAATGGCTAAAATAATGGCAAAGGTGATGTTAACCGCCACTACAGTCCCGACCATCCATAACAACTTCTAGTCCAACAATCTTCATTCCGACCCACTTCGACCAGACCACAGTCTATCAATCATCTCTATCTGCAGGCCTGACTGGCCTCACTGACCACACCATCACCAACAACCACCAAGTCTTTCCTCTCTGTCGACACCATTTAGAACCATTGACAAAGAAAAACAGGGGACTCAGAAATTCAAGGATACAATTGGTTTGGTAATCAGGAAATTTGGCTTTAATTACAGATGATATTATTTTGTACCTGATAAATCCAGAAAAGCACATTCTGAGACAGTTTTGTGTCTTTTCAGGATACAACATTAATGATGATAAAACAAAGGCAATAGATATAAACTATTTACCCACACATGAAATGGTTCAGCAGTACCCATATTTATATGAAGTACTTTGATAGTATAGGTTAAAAAGGATTCTGTTATGGCAGTTAAGGATGCGTGCAAAGAGACTAAACAAAATATAATACAAAAACTGTAGAACTGGAAGCTCTGTTTTATGGAAATGCACAGCAAGATACAAGCAGTGAAAATGTTTTTAGTACATTTAGTTTTATACACAGGGCAGGCATAATTTTATCAACCAGAGGAAATGTTTTGAATAGCAATTAATAAAGGGATGAAGGATTTTATCTTGGAGTGGCTGAGGACAAGAGTCATGTGGGATAACTGATCCTTCCAGTAGAACAAGGTGGTTTGGGATTACCTGTTTTGAAGGGGTATTTCAGAGCTACACGGTTAAGGCTCCTATACATAGCACAAACAGAAAGGTGTAATTCAAAGTGGAAATGGATGGTGATAAAATATAGGGGAAGCTCAAGAAACAATGAGAGACTGGGATTTTGGATGCAGATTCTTAAGGAGAATAACAATAACAATAGAGAATATTATATTTATAAAGTAGCAGAAAGTATTTTAAAATTTAAGCTAACATGAGAATGGAGAAAGGAGATTCTACCAATAGAAATGACTGCAATAAGAGATACAGAGAATGGGCAAGAGAAAGCTGGAATTTACTGGAGAAAACTGGCAAATGAACCAAGGTACTGGGAGCAAATAGACAAGGAAAGGTAGCAGAATGGGAAGAGTCCAAAAATACATTTGGATTGCAGGCTAGAGATTGCCTTCACTACCAAGGACTGATATCGGAGTATATGCAAATAGAAAGAAATAGGGTGATCCTAAGTGAAAGACCAGGTCTCGTAGAATTTTAGCAGAATCTAGAACAGAAGCTGCTGTTACAAAAAGGATAATTAGTAGGGCATATAAAATATTGCATGATAACAATGAGAATCAATCAGAGGAGGTTAAAAAGGATTGGGAAGAGAGGATAGATATATGGCTTCCAAATATACAACAAAGTCTAGAAGATTTAGAATTCTTGCTTGGAAGTATTTGCATAGGTATTTGTATACCCAAAGCAGACTTCAAAAAATTTTGCAAATGTTGGAGGGGTGATGGAAAAGAAAGAGATAATTTGGAACATATTTTTTGGGAGTGCAATGAGATGGCAGACTTTAAAAGTTCCCTGCAGACTACTTTGTCAGAAATGTTAGGTGAACAAATTAGTGTAACTTAGGAAATGATTTTTATGTTGTGATACAGACTTGGAATTGCATAGACATAGTAAGGCCTTGCAGGGTTTAATTCTGGTGGCTGCCAAAAAAACAATTAGTAAAAATTGAAAAGCAAAGTCTAAACCAAAATTACATGAAGTAGTGGCTATAGTAACAGAGAAAAAAGAATTGAAACGAGGAATTTTAGAAAAAGGTAGGAGAAAAGTACATAGAAAAAATGGAATTATGGAACAATGCACGCATAATAATGTTCTTGAGGAGAAATGAGGTTTATAGGAAGGCAAGAATTTAATTAAATATGTAATGTTCTGTATAGAAGACTATATGTGATATCTAATGTCTGCAAATAATAATGTGTCAGTATGGTTTGTTTTCAATTATATAATTGTATAATTGTCTATGTCATATATGCCAATTCAATAAAGATGTTTCTTGTTTACAATAAACGAAAAGTACAACACTAATGTTAAAGTATAGACACAGTATATCATCTTCATTTATCTCACTTGCAAAACAAGAATTGTCACTGACTGATGAGTTGATGTTAGAAAAATACTTATTCAACTCAGGAACTATTAAAGAAGTACCAGTTAGCCATTGGTTGTTAAACTTTATTGGGCCATTATCTGAGGGTGTTTGCCTTTGCAAGTTGGTATACTTGTAATATTTTATTGTCAACATCCCTCAATAATTTAATTTTCAATTTGGCTTTAGACATTTTTATTTCAACCTTGAGTTATTTAGTATTCAGATTTAACCTTTGTTTATTGGATCTTACTGGATTGTTCATATAGATAATATTATGTCTCTTGTTTCTTCTTGTAAAGTTTTAAAAGCTGATTACTCCTTCAGAAAGTAACTTTAAAAAAGCTAACCTGCTTATTCTTAATGGTAGAGTCTAGTGCTAATACACAAATGGACTTTAACAAATAACATCTTCCATCTTCTTTATCATGATGGGCTAACGAATACTGTAGTAATTAGGTAAGTCTTATTTTAATAAGCTAATGTAAATCTAACTAAGTTGGTAAATCTTAGTACATTGACTACACAACCTACTGCTTTTATGCTAATTACAACTGCTGTATGGACAGGTGTGTCTAAACATTCATTGACCTCAAGGTCAGACAAAGAATCTAGCCACACTGGTAAATACAAGATCTAAAATGTTAAAACGTGTGAATGGAGAAAATGCTACACCCCATTTACATCAATCATGCCAATAATTTTGTTCATGTTATGATGTAGCTGACAATATAGACTAATCAATTTTTGGATAATTAAAGTCTCCTAGTAATATTACAGTTCCTTCAGGTAAATTGTCACATATAGTGTGAATGAACTGTAAATGCTGACAACTATCTACCATTGGGCTACTATAGCAAGATTATAGTTAAGGAATACTCTGTATTTTAATTATGGATGCAGTAGCATGAGAATTCTACCAGCTGCTGCTGCTGACTTCCTAAAACATTTAATTTTTATTGAACTCAACTAAAGTAAGGTCTGAAGTATCTAAACATGCACTAAAATTACTATTACAACAATATATCAGTTGAGACTTCAAAAGAGTCAATAATTAACCTTCTTTTTGACTACGCTTTCAGCATTACAGTAGTACTCATTTATAATGTAACTAGGCCCAATGTGTCTAAACAGCCCTGTTGTGGAAGAAATGTCATTTCTAAAATCTGAATTTTTTCACCAACTAGATTTCTACCTCAATGATTAAGATGCAGCCTATCTCTGGAGAAAAAAGTTTGAATCATAGCTTCTTCCCAGTGTTTCAGTAATCTTATTCTTTTCGTCAAACAAAATTTCCTTAAACAGTTGTTAGATAACTTTAACTTAGTAATGCAGTAGTCAGGTATTCTAGATGAGGGAAGAATCTCGATGAATGGTAGGTCAAGAATATTGGCTATAAATTTACAGCACGGCATCCTTCATATCATTACCATTTACGTGTATGAGTATTGTACTGTATATATATATATATATATATATATATATATATATATATATATATATATATATATATATATTTCTTGGAAACTAATTTTGATAACGCAGTACTAATATGTACTAACGTCAAGCCCTGATAGGTTCATAGGTTAATAGGTTTTTACTAGGCTAACATCCACAAGGTCCTTTTTAAGCCTAGGCATGCATCCCAAATTGCTGACAAGTTCTGATACCCTTGGTAAGTGTAAGGATGGGCCTGAGATGAACCATTTACAGGTTACCTGTGTTCATTAGAGACAGATGTCCAAAACCAGGGATGAATTTCCGGTTTCCCGTCTAATTGTAATTGGGTTAGGGAGGAACTCTGCTTCACATGGATGGGGAACTTGTTCCATAGATGAGGTAGTCTCTGGGAAACATTCCTATCTCTCTAACAGGCCCTATTTATATCACAGACAAGGTTTAAGTCATTAGAATGGGTAATTCTGCTGCTGTTTGTTTTGTGAATATGCAGGAGGTCCATCAGAGTGGGGTCTGACAATGCCCTGTATGCCAGGCATAGATCTCCCCTCAATAGACTGTAGGAAACAAAGTACAGGGATAGGGCCTTGAGGCGGTCTGCATAGGGTATTTTACTAACTTCTTGTACCTGTATTGTTGTAGTGAGGGACCTCTGTGGATGTTCCAATTGTTGATATGCCTGGTTAGGTACATACCAAAGGGGGCATTGTACTCAATGATAGGTCTGATGAATGCCGAATACAGTGGAACAATGACTTCCTTGGACTTAGATGCAATACCTTTGTTTATAAATTGTGCAGTATAGAATGATTTCCTCACCACTGTAGATACTTGATGGTCAAAGGCTCGATTACTATCTATGTGTTTTCCTAAGTCCCTGTCTACTGGGTCAACTCTAACAGATGTGTTGTCAATATGATAGTTACCAAGGATGGATGACTTCCCAAAATATACTAGTATGCATTTCTTGACATTTAGTTTTAGTCCATGGCTCTGACACCAGTTGTTTCTGTGTCAGCCCATCCTGGAGAATATGTGTGTCAGTGTGAGATTCAATGACAGCTCCTAATTTGCAATCATCTAAAAATGTAGTCAGCCAGAGACAACTGACATTGGTCTTGACTTCTGAGAAGTAAATGCCAAAAAGGAGAGGTCCAAGGACTGATCCCTGTGGGACTCCACATGTGACTGGTCTCTTTGTAGAAGTGGAATCCCAAATTCTAACTTCCTGGGTCCTGTCTGTGAGCCAGTTGGCTATCCATCGTGTGACATACAGGTTTGTACCTAACCTCCTGAGTTTGTCAACAATGTCCAAGTGGGGTATTGTATCAAATGCCTTTCCCAGATCAAGGTAGGTAGTGTGAATGATTTTGCCCTCATCCATTGCTTTGGTGACCTTCTGAAAGAAGTCCACCAGGTTGAGTTGGAATGATCTGCCCTTGATGAAACAAACTGTACTGAGTCCAGTGTCTTGAGGATTACTATATCTCTGTTTATCATCTTCATGGCTTTACATATAAGATTAGTGAGACTTATGGGTCTGTAGATGGCCCATCTTTGTGCAGAGGGATGACAGTTGCCTTTTGCCATTCATGAGGCACAAAGCTTGTTTGTAGGCTACAGTTAAATAGTAATTCCAGAGGCCCTGATAGGTCATGTTTCATGCTATTTAGAAGGCATCTTGGGATATTGTCTGGGCCCATTGATGCAGAGTTCTTGGTTTTGGAGAGAGCATTAAGGACCTCTTCCCTAGTGATAGTAGGGGAGATATATTTCATGAAATCTCCTTAGTGAAGGTTGAAGGGGAGAGAGAAGAGGAAAGCTGGAGATGAATGTATCATCCAAGAGGTTTGCTATATCTTCTGGCTCAGTATAGATGGCTCCATTTACAATGAGCTCTACACACAACTTTGTATTGCCTTTGAGGTTGTGGACATAGCTAAAAAATGCTTTGTGGTTGTCCTTGGCCTAGGAGGCCAAATTTACCGCAAATTTAGCTTTGGTAGACTTTATTTGTCCTCTGAGTTGCTTGTTTAGTTTGATGAGAGTGCCTTTATCCCGCTGGGTGCTGCACCTCCTAATTTTTTTCATGATTTTCTTTCTCCTGTTATACAACCTATTGCTATTGTAATTCCACCAGGGTGGCTTGTTTTTTGAGTTAGTTCTGTACTTTTTCTTGGTGGGTACAGCTGCCTCTATGATGATTCCGAAAAGTAACCTGAGATTTATTCAAAGCAAATATTGGTATCAGATGATTCTTTCATAGAGTCGCCTAATAGTAATATATTACCTTTTTGGCCAATTATATTGGTTTTTTTAAGGTGATAATTTAGAAGGCAGTAAATTAGTGACTACATGGTCTATCAATATTGATTATATATTATTTACCACTAGGGTAGCTCTTTTTTTTAATTTCCACATTCCCAGCCTCAATAACAAGACTTAGTTCAACAATTATATCATCCTATCTTATCCATTTTCTTGAATGATTGCTGTTTTTCATATTAACAAGATTCTTTGACTTCTCAGCATTTTGTATAGTTGTCTGAGAGTTCATTAAGACTGCATGTATTTAGCTTGGCATCAGTATGCTCTGTAACTGCATTAAGAATGATGCTATGGTTAGCTGAGCAGTCACCATGATCTTTAACTGATCTCGTATTACTATCACATTGGGTACAGGTATCATCTAAGATATCTGGATTGTTTGTCTACTGGCTTTCTATCCAAGTGTCAGTGGACAAAGTGACAATATCATAGTGTTGTTTATCACAGACAGATTGACTTCTAATGTTTTGCATGTGTAATTTCGTATTAGATTTTCTAGAAAGTAAAGTCATAAGCCTATTTCTTTTCTTGGTGATACTTTCAACATTTTTTATGGGATCTGATAAGCTGATCTAGATATTTTTTTTGTTTTGTATGGATAACTTGTCTTTATTGATTGTGTAGCCTTTGCTTCATTTGATTTATGAACAGCAAAGCTGTGTATCTCAAATGAGTCACGTAAATAACAAACCAGCTCATCTGCTTCAATACTATCTTTACTCTGGTTAATTTGAGAGTCAAGTTGAAGTACAACATTCAAATCATGTATATTTAGATGTGTTGATGTGGTGAACCTGATCTATGTGAAGTCTTTGAGGAAGAAAATGCTGCTGGCTTGAATTCCTAATGGCATCCTGAGTTCTAGCAAGGATCTGTTCATTAAAATACTGTATAACAGACTTTAAGGTCTGAACAGCTAGACAATGACACTCATTGGTAATCTCATAGTTTTTCTGTGAATAATATATTTCAACTCATTCAATGTTTGAAAGTTCATGTGTGAACTATTATATTTATGCTACAAAATGCAATTATAACAATAGACCAGATACTTATTTTTGACTAAATTCTCCTGTGTGAAAACATAAAAGTTATCCATCTTAAGATTCAATGTAATGACTCAAATAGCCCTGGGGAATTAATGCTAAAAGACTAGTAAGTGTTATATTGCACACAACTTTGCAGATACCCATTGTGAACAGCTTGATAAGCAGGTATAAGTCTATCTATATTAAATCTAGAACACTGCAAACCACCTGATACAAGCTGCACTCACCCTATGTGCAAACAAAATGGTTGCATCCAAAAGTCTTCTATAAAGATGATCTCTGAGATTTCAATAATATCTACAGTGTTCTGAGTGAACAGACAAGACAGGCATAACTCTAACCTTCTTCCTCCTAATTTTAGATATCCTAGTGATTTTTTTTTGCAGCATTAAATATTGATGGGGATTCATAAAGGTTGGCACAAAGTGTAGAATACATGTGAACCTAATGTAATCCTTCTGAGTGATTAGAAAGTACAAAAATATGGTAGGGATGCTCAAGAATACAGTTTGTGTACACTTAGTGTAGGTGTTCATGAATCTGGTCCATCTTCTGGATGCCCCAAATAAAGAATTAAATTAAAAAATGTCATGCTATTGAAAGTTCACAAAATTAAAAACAGCTTACTGTAGTAGCTGACTGCAATATGCTTCACTTCTGTGGATCACAATAATCACTCAAAGATGTGCAAAGTCTGATTTATCACATGGACATGAGTGTTCTATGCTTACAACTGCTGTTTACTACTACTACAATGAGAAACTTATATGGGAACAGCACCATGACACAGATAAGAAGAGCAAATGAAAGAAACTAAATGAACATTAAAACTAGATAGAATAACACCCAATGACAGCTAAACAAGCTGAATACTAGACTCTGCAGTACTCTGTATATTGTGTTTGAGTATTCTCCCACAGTTGTACTGGTAACTTACTAGTGCAGCTATTTAAGTACGAGAAACTTAAAGGAAACAAGACCAGACTATAAAAAAATAAGTAGATAAGCTACTTTTAATCTTTTGACCCATCAATACTTGACTGAGAGACAGATACACACTACAGAACAAAGTATTTAGGCATTTCAACAAGGCTAAATGTGAATCTTTCTAACAGTTACTTTCATCACACTAAGCTTTCTTCATGAATTTTTTCATAGTTTAAACTGTTCTCTCAACTTGACCACTGGACTGTATACAGTTTAGACTAGAGTTTAACTGTTGAAATTCCCATGTATTTACTGAGTATAATGTTATTCTGTCAATGCCTTTTCAGAGGTTCTGTGCATCTTGTAAGTGTTGTATCCTGGTATTCCTTGGTCTCACCCCATTACCATTATGTTGTGAATTATGTTAACAATATTATAAAGCCCTCTAAGTATTGGTGCAACTATTCCCTGAAACAATTACATGTCATTACAACACAAAATAAACATCCTAGAAATGTAATCCTTCCTTCAGAAAAAAATGAAAATTTCTTTACTGAAATTATCCTAGAATTGCTTTATTTGAAAATGCATTCTAATTTGCATCAGCCACAAACATATTTTGCTTCTAATGTAACAAACATCAGTTTTTTTTATTTTGGTTATATGAAGTGCATCTGGTCTTGTTTTATAGATTTATTTCGACCTTGCATATCTGTACAGGAATTAATTTCTCTGGCTTCACTGTAGTAAACGTTGTTGACCCAGTCTGCAGACATGGTTGATCCTTAATTGTATCTTTTTGGTCCATGCATTTTTTTTTATTATTTTTCTTCTTATTTCAAGCTTGTAAAGCTGTTGGGAGTTTCTCTGAAGCATGCTTTATAAGCCGCACTATAAAAGCTGTGTGAATTCAATACATTCTTGGTAAACAGCCCAACTCAATAAATAAACATTTAAACTCCACTCCTTAAGTAAATGATAAGAATACACATTTTTGATCCACACTTTAACTCAGCATTCACAATGTGAATTATTGTCAGCATGCCTAGAGTCTAACATATCAAATGGCCTAGTTTAGCTGGGAAATTCGCAATATCAGTTATATGGATTTGAATCCTATATTTCTTTCTTATATTTATATATAAGCACTTTCTGTACCTTAAGTTTTGACACGAGGCCTAGAATAAGTAAACAACTTATAAAAAAATTGTTTTCTATTGCTGTTTTTCTGATCAATGTTTGAAAGTTCATGTGTGAACTATAATATTTATGCTACAAAATGCAATTATAACAATAGACCAGATACTTATTTTTGACTAAATTCTCCTGTGTGAAAACATAAAAGTTATCCATCTTAAGATTCAATGTAATGACTCAAACAACCCTGGGGAATTAATGCAAAAACACTAGTAAGTGTTATATTGAAAACCGGTCTATGTGCACACAACTTTGCAGATACCCATTGTGAACAGCTTGATAAGCAGATATAAGTCTATCTATAGTAAATCTAGAACACTGCAAACCACCTGATACAAGCTGCACTCACCCTATATGCAAACAAAATGGTTTCATCCAAAAGTCTTTTATAAAGATGATCTCTGAGATTTCAATAATATCTACAGTGTTCTGAGTGAACAGACAAGACAGGCATAACTCTAACCTTCTTCCTCCTAATTTTAGATATCCTAGTGATTTTTTTTTTGCAGCATTAAATATTGATGGGGATTCATAAAGGTTGGCACAAAGTGTAGAATACATGTGAACCTAATGTAATCCTTCTGAGTGATTAGAAAGTACAAAAATATGGTAGGGATGCTCATGAATACAGTTTGTGTACACTTAGTGTAGGTGTTCATGAATCTGGTCCATCTTCTGGATGCCCCAAATAAAGAATTAAATTAAAAAATGTCATGCTATTGAAAGTTCACAAAATTAAAAACAGCTTACTGTAGTAGCTGACTGCAATATGCTTCACTTCTGTGGATCACAATAATCAATCAAAGATGTGCAAAGTCTGATTTCTCACATGGACATGAGTGTTCTATGCTTACAACTGCTGTTTACTACTACTACAATGAGAAACTTATATGGGAACAGCACCATGACACAGATAAGAAGAGCAAATGAAAGAAACTAAATGAACATTAAAACTAGATAGAATAACACCCAATGACAGCTATACAAGCTGAATACTAGACTCTGCAGTACTCTGTATATTGTGTTTGAGTATTCTCTCACAGTTGTACTGGTAACTTGCTAGTGCAGCTATTTAAGTACGAGAAACTTAAAGGAAACAAGACCAGACTATAAAAAAATAAGTAGATAAGCTACTTTTAATCTTTTGACCCATCAATACTTGACTGAGAGATAGATACACACTACAGAACAAAGTATTTAGGCATTTCAACAAGGCTAAATGTGAATCTTTCTAACAGTTACTTTCATCACACTAAGCTTTCTTCATGAATTTTTTCATAGTTTAAACTGTTCTCTCAACTTGACCACTGGATTGTATACAGTTTAGACTAGAGTTTAACTGTTGAAATTCCCATGTATTTACTGAGTATAATGTTATTCTGTCAATGCCTTTTCAGAGGTTCTGTGCATCTTGTAAGTGTTGTATCATGGTATTCCTCGGTCTCACCCCATTACCATTATGTTGTCAATTATGTTAACAATATTATAAAGCCCTCTAAGTATTGGTGCAACTATTCTCTGAAACAATTACATGCCATTACAACACAAAATAAACATCCTAGAAATGTAATCCTTCCTTCAGAAAAAAATGAACATTTCTTTACTGAAATTATCCTAGAATTGCTCTATTTGAAAATGCATTCTAATTTGCATCAGCCACAAACATATTTTGCTTCTAATGTAACAAACATCATTTTTTTTTTATTTTGGTTATATGAAGTGCATCAGGTCTTGTTTTATAGATTTATTTCGACCTTGCAGATCTGTACAGGAATTAATTTCCCTGGCTTCACTGTAGTAAACGTTGTTGACCCACTCTGCAGACATGGTTGATCCTTAATTGTATCTTTTTGGTCCATGCATTTTTTTTATTATTTTTCTTCTTATTTCAAGCTTGTAAAGCTGTTGGGAGTTTCTCTGAAGCATGCTTTATAAGCCGCACTATAAAAGCTGTGTGAATTCAATACATTCTTGGTAAACAGCCCAACTCAATAAATAAACATTTAAACTCCACTCCTTAAGTAAATGATAAGAATGCACATTTTTGATCCACACTTTAACTCAGCATTCACAATGTGAATTATTTTCAGCATGCCTAGAGTCTAACATATCAAATGACCTAGTTTAGCTGGGAAATTCACAATATCAGTTATATGGATTTGAATCCTATATTTCTTTCTTATATTTATATATAAGCACTTTCTGTACCTTCAGTTTTGACACGAGGCCTAGAATAAGTAAACAACTTATAAAAAAATTGTTTTCTATTGCTGTTTTTCTGATAAATGCTCTGAATGATTGAACAGGTATTGCATTGTACTACTTTCCAGTGTCTTGTTTGCCCACAAATATTTTATGTCCTTTGCTGTAATACATGAACATGCGTTGTCCTTAAATTTTTCTTTCTTTTTGTGTACTTCATCAAAATGGTTCATTCTTTCTCAGCTTTTCCTGACTTGATCAATAGCAGGGCATTTATTATGCTAATTACTACACTAGCTACACAAAGCTTTTTCTGTGTCATATTTAAAATGTATTAGTCATGTTCTGAAGCATATTTGTTTTTACAACTAATTTTACTCCCAGTAATACTTCTCGTGGTAATGTTGTATGTGGTTTTGCCACAAATGAAGATTATAGTGTGTTGCCTGACTTTTTTACTTTCATTGTTTACTCATTTTTTTCCTGATAACCACACCCACAACATGTCAGGGTAGGCATAGGATAATTGTATCAATCTACCTAAAAGTACAACCCCACTTACTTGAAATTGCACTTCAACGAAAGTGCACTTTCTTGAAAGCCAATTCACCGAAGCAAGGTACACTGGGGATAAGGAAATATATCCTTTTCCCCATTGTAGTGCAATCTCAGAGTTAATATATTTAAGTAGCAGGGGCGTGAGGGGTGCAGCCCCGCAGATGGGGGTGCAGGGGGGGTTGCCCTCCTGCAAAACACTGTTTTTAATGTTTATTTTGTTTATTTAGCTGATTTGGTGAATCGGTTTTCACGAAAGTGCACTTTCTTTGAAGAGCACTTTCGCAGTAATGGGGTTGTACTTTTCTTTTTCGAAATAATGTAATTTTGATGAAGAAAAGTAGACCTATATATATATATATATATATATATATATATATGTGTGTGTGTGTGTGTGTGTGTGCGTGTGTGTATATGTATATATATATATATATATATATATATATATATATATGTATATACAACTGTAAAACATTGTGAATAATCAAAACAACTTGTTTCTTTAGTAGAGAAGCGTCTTGCTTACATTGTGGTTTTACTATTAAATCATTATATTTGCTAATTTTCAATATGTACTGTTCCACCTGCAAGATGTAGTTCACTGCTTGCCTTTGTAAGAAATATGAATCACCTAATAATGTTTTTATCTTGGAAATACAGTATCTTATATGTTGTTTAAGCAGTGAAACATTATGGGTGCAGTATTTCATGATTTTAATGGTACAGATTTTCAGTTTTGAGGAAACATTTAAGGGGGTGCTCTTAACAACAAAATAAAATGCAAAAGCAGCACATTTTGTACTAAAAACCATGCAATCTGGTATTATATATGCTAAGAAAGCTATGTTGGACTCCAAAGGTTTGTTATTTACATTTGTTTCAGGGTGTGACCAATACTTGCTAGTAGTGTCACAACAAACTTTTATCTGTTTTCTGCTTTTTACTATCTAAAAATAATACAGCTCTTCAATGATCTCTTTTGAGACTATGTAATTTCACTTATGGCACATATATGTTACTTTATTTAATGTTAAGTGTAATCTGCCCCTTCTTTGGCCATTTTGGGTACTACAAACAATGCTGTCTCACATTAATGAATCACATAACTCAAGAATTTCATGGCTTTCTGCTTGATTATTTAATTCAAAAACATAAGTATCAATATCTCTGTCAGTCCTTCCATCCTCATGAATAAAATATGTTTAATTAATAGAATTTTCATTCTTAGCTCATGCTAAGTTTTAAACCTTTGTCTTACTACTTCAGTAGTTTCTCTGTCTCCGTCAGAAAGCTCAAATGAATTATACATATCCAGATCTTTCTCCCTTGACACATGCAGAAATTTTGCATAACTTTTCATTCTTTTTTGAATTTTTGTTCATTATCAAGGACAAATAGAATTTCTTGATTCACAGCTTCTGGTTTTCAGACAACTTGTCCTGAATATTGTGAGCAGCAGATTAAATAATTTTATCAGTTCTCAAATGAATGACGGGATGGCTTATTTTCAAATCCTAATCACCTTTATCCTTTTAGGTACAAGAACAAACATTGTTTCTTTACTTCTCTACCTTTTGTATGTTCTGATATACAAATGATTTCAGGTATGTTTGCTTTAGATACCAGTCAATGATAGCTTACAGAATGAGGCAATAAAGTGATGTAAACTACCAGGTTTATCAGTGTGTACAAGCCACATAATAGGATACAAGACCATACGACTACTGTCTACATAAGGGACAGGACATCAGTTTCATAAAGGCATACTTTAACTGTTAGAGAGGGGAGTATTGTACCTAAGCTGACTATATTCATACATTAATAAAATAATAAAGAAGCTTGTGACTACAGAAAGAGATACTATTGCTGCCATTTTCTTACTGTTCAAGTGTTGCAGGAGGTGTGCCCAGTTAGACACCTGCACCCCAAGAGTAGCAAAAGACACTATGCTTCTTTTTGTTTTAGAAATCTAGTCTGGGAAGCAAATTCTGTAACTGCTTTGGTGATGGTTGTAAAAATAAATACAATGTTTGGATGTTGCTGTCAGTTCTAACGGTGCAGTAATGCTATAAGATGAATAACATAAAGCACAACTGCATTGCACAGTTTGAATTGTCACTGTTCAGTCGTTGTTCATTATAATTCAGAAACACTTTCAATGCAAAATCAGTACATAGTGATGTTATTAGTAACAATCCAAAACACAAACTCAAGGAAAAACAATAAACTTCTATAAACACAAACACATGAAACCTGCTCAGGCAAGCCTACCAGCGAAACACCAACACCTTGAACAAGTCGGATAAAACCAAGGTTGCTTTTAATATACTAGTCCGTAAAATTTAAGCACAATGAAAGCTTTTCGTTGAATTAAATAAAACAACTTCCTCAGAAAAAAATCTATACAGGAAACAGGGGTTTAAATTCCTCTCTTCCTTGTCACATGAATGCTAGATATGAATTAATAGGTTGTGTGCATAATGAAACACTCGTAAACCCCTCCCCAGCCTTATAAACTTTGAAATGGTACATGTTATATGTTACAGTTTCGTAATGCCAAATATTAACAGCAACCCACTCGATAAAATGTATCTTACTTAAAAAACATTGTTAACATCACAGAACATGAATAAAATAGTGTAATGATTTAATATTACTGACCTATTGCCTTACAAACAAAGCAAAATACATCACAAATTAAAAAGTAAATATTCAACTAACAGGTTAAAAATTAATAAACCTGTAAGAATCACGTATTTAAACAATATTGCATGATTTTTAACATTTTAATATAAAAAAACTCTTTTCTAAAAAAGTAATGAATATATGTGGTTGATGTAATAAACTTAATTTATGATTAACTTGGTATAACAAGTTCGTCGTCTATTATCATTATCCAAAAGTCTATGTATTTGTATATTGTATTTTGTATTTTTTATTATTAAAACTGAGTCTCAGGAGGTAAATGAACATAAAGTCCCCATAGCTTATCTACTTAAACTTTTCAGTTTCAAAATACACATGATGGAACTCAATTTATTTATACCTAGATAGTGACAGGCATCTAAACTTAGTTACCAAATTAATTCACAATGCTCTAAAATCAAAGACTCTGGACCACCCCTACTGTCTATAGGTACTTGGTCAATAGTGCAAAAAGTAAAATAGTGGGATGGATGGTCCATAATATGTCTCGCAAGGGCGTTCTCTCCTTTACGTCTCCCTATAGCATATATATATGTTCATACATTTGTTCTCGCAGTTTTCTGTCGGTCTTTCCTATATAGCAGACAGGACAGTGAGAACACCTTGCTAAGCATACCACCTGTTTACTCTGACAATTAAATTTACCCCCAGTTTTGTACCTCCTGTCTCTCACCTCAAAGGTGTGTCCTGTTTCCATGTGTTTACAGTACTAACACGATAGATCAATATGTTACCAAAATCAATACAGCCAAAATCAAGAAATTAAATAATAATTTGAGGGACTACAGGGATGGAACAGCTTACCCAAGACCAGCTCCGGCACAGGGGAATTTTTTAGCCAGCCCCAATGGTTCCACAGGGGTGGCTTCCTATGGAGAGAGCATCAGGAACATAAATAACAACAACCAGAATGTTGAGGACCCGTTGCCTCAACAGGTATGATGGAGTGAGCGGTTGGCTAACAACTCCAACCATAATAATCCATCTCAGGTGGTAGATGGTCCAAATTTTCAAAACAGAGCCTCCAACCATGCCCCTCTTCTGGACTGAAAAGCCTGGAACAAAACCAAGAACAGATGGAATTAGGTATGGATTGTAATAATGTACAGCAGATGAGGCTTGTTCTTGTGAGGTTATTTATAATATTAACAGTGACTTTAAAATTTTCAACTACTCAGGGACTGCCTTTCCTCCTGATTTGGTGGAATTGTTAGCGAAGGGTTCTTCCTTTGTCCATTCTAGATGAGTGGATATTGCCAAGACTCTAATTGAATTTAAAATGTTTGTGAGAAAACTCAATTTGCATGTACTTTTGGGTGATTATATAGGTATGACTAGTGATTATCATATACCTAGTATCTATGATCCCCCATTACATCCAACAATGGCACTTTTTGATCAACTATGTGAGTTGGACTTACGTCATGTTTTGGGTAACTCACACCCACAGGTTTCATACTCTTTTAACATCAGTAAAGAGGAACAATTTTTGTTGGAGTCCATGTGTAGTTTGCCAGTCAGAATTATGCAACCAGACAAGGGCGGAGGCTTAGCAGTAATGAGTAATGATGATTACATCACAAAGATGACTGAAATAGTTTCCACTGACACCTATGTAGAGGTGACAAGGAATGAGCTCATTGTAGGCTATTCTATAATCAGGTCTTATATCAAAGACATGTTTATTGAAGCTAGAATTGACATCGAATTATACAATTACCTCACTATGCTGGCCCCTAGGATTCCCATTTTATTCGGAATCCCTAAGGTCCATAAGGACCTACAAAACCCTCCTATGTGCCCACTTGTGAACGCAAGGAATAGTATTACATATGCTTGTGCCAAAGTGGTTGATAACATTCTGAAAAAATATGTTAAAAGTGAAACTCAGATCACTAAGGATTCGTGGTTCTTCTTGGAAAACGTCAACAGAATATCTTTTAGTGAGGAGTATAATTTCCTCACAGTTGATGTTAAGGACCTTTATTCCTCATTTAGAAGCAGCGGAGTGGGTGACTTTTATGATGAGAGTAAAAGGGGCCTCTTGTGTGGAAATTCAACTTGTACAGGAACTATTAGACATAATTCTGTCTTATAATTATGTGACTTTTGATAACAAATACTTCCTCCAGAAGATAGGTGTGGCCATGGGCTCCCCATGTGGAGCTAGTTTAGCTAACCTAGTCATGGTGTACTGGCAGAGGGGGTTTGTCCTGGCCAACCCTAATATCATCATCTTCTTTCAGATGTTCCCGTGAGGGGTCGCCACAGTGGTTCACCTGTTTCCATTTCTTCCTGTCCTCTGCATCTTGCTATGACACACCAACGACCTGCATGTCCTCTCACACCACATCCATAAACCTTATCTTAGGCCTTCCTCTTTTCCTGTTACCTGGTAGCTTCATCCTTAGCATCTTTTTCCCAATATACTCAGCATCCCACCTCAGCACATGTCCAAACCAATGTAATCTTGTATCTCTGGCTTTGTCTCCAAACCTTCCAACCCGGGCTGACCCTCTAATATACTTATTCCTAATCCTGTCCTCCCTCGTTACACCCAGTGCAAATCTTAACATCTTTAACTCTGCCACATCCAGCTCAAACTCCTGCCTTTTTGTCAATGCCACTGTCTCCAACCCATATAACATAACTGGTCTCACTACCCTCTTGTAGACCTTCCCTTTCACTCTTACAGGTACTTGTCTGTCAAAAATCACTCCTGACACTCTCTCCACCAACTCCATCCTGCCTGTACTCTCTTCTTCACCTCTCTTCCACACTTACCGTTATTCTGAGCTATTGACTCAAGTATTTAAACTCAACCACCTTTGCCATCTCTACTCCTTGCATCCTCACCATTCCTCTATCCTCCCTCTCATTCACTTACATATATTCTTAGTCCTGCTGACCTTCATTCCTCTTCTCTCTAGAGCATAGCTCCATCTCTCCAGGGTCTCTTCCACCTGTTCCCTACTCTCACTACAGATCACAATGTCATCTGCAAACATCATAGTCCACGGGGACTCCTGTCTGATCTTGCCTGTCAACCTGTCCATCACCATTGCAAATAAGAAAGGGCTCAGAGCTGATCCTTGATGTAACCCCACCTCCACCTTAAATGCATCTGTCACTCCCACCGCAGACCTCACCGCTATCACACTACCCTTGTACATATCCTGTACCACTCTTATATACTTCTCTGACACTCCTGACTTCCTCATACAATGCCACAACTCCTCTCTAGGCACCCTGACATATGCTTTCTCAAAGTTTACAAAAACACAATGCAACTCCTTCTGACATTCTCTGTACTTCTCCATCAACATTCTCAGAGCAAACATCACATCTGTAGTGCTCATTCCCAGCATGAAACTATACTGCTGATCACTAATCATCACGTCCCTTCTTAACCTAGCTTCCACTACTCTTTCCCATAACTTCATGCTGTGACTGATCAGTTTAATCCCTCTGTAGTTACTACAGCTCTGCACATCACCCTTATTCTTAAAATATGGTACCAAAACATGTTTTCTCCATTCCTCAGGCATCCTCTCACTTTCCAAGATTTCATTAAACAATCTGGTTAAAAACTCCACTGCCATTTCACCTAAACACCTCCATGCTTCCACAGGTATGTCATCTGGGCCAACAGCCTTTCCATTCTTCATTCTCTTCATTGCTATCCTTACTTCCTCCTTGCTAATCCATTGTACTTCATGATTCACTATCCCTACATTATCCAAACGTCTCTCCCTCTCATTCTCAACCCAAATATCCAGGACAAAATTTTATTTTACACACGTTTCCTGGATGACATTTTTATTATTTTAAAAGGAGATATTGATGTAGCACAAGAGTTAGTTGAATTTTTTAACTCAACTGTGTTCCTTAAATTTACTTTGTGTTTTGCTGAGGACAGAATAGCCTATCTTGACGTACACTTGATTAAAGACTGCATTAACAGGTGTTACTTGGCAAATGTATTCCATAAGGAAACTTACTCCAGTATCTTTCTACAGTTATCCAGTTGTCACCTTTTTTCACAGAGAATATCTATGGTCAAGGGGCAACTGATCAGAGCTGTGCGAATGGTTACAAGAGATGCAGACTTTAGGGACGAGTGTAACTTCATGAAGAAACTGTTTTCAAAAAGAGGGTACCCTTTGGATCTGATCCTGGACTTGATGGACAAAGTCCAGTCAAAAAGAAACAGGGGAATTTATTCGCTCATACTTAACCAGAATACAGAATACCAGACAAACACATGTCAGGCTGTAGAAGGTATAAGTCCTTATAGTTTCATTCCCACATTTAGCTTGGATGCCAAAACAGTGATGGCTATAGTACAGACAAATTGGAACTTGTTCATAAACGATGTAACTCTGAGGAATAAACTCCAGAGTTACCCCACTACAGTCTATAAGCAGGGACCAATTTGAAACAGTTACTGGAGAGGAAACCGAGGAAGTTAGGAAGCTTGTTAGGTATGTCTAAGTGTAACATGTGTCGGTACTGTAAACACATGGAAACAGGACACACCTTTGAGGTGAGAGACAGGAGGTTCAAAACTGGGGGTAAATGTAATTGTCAGAGTAAACAGGTGGTATACTTAGCAAGGTGTTCTCACTGTCCGGTCTTCTATATAGGAAAGACAGACAGAAAACTGCGAGAACGAGTGTATGAACATATATATGCTATAGGGAGATGTAAAGGAGAGAACGCCCTTGCAAGACATATTATGGACCACCCATCCCACTGTTTTACTTTTCAAGCTATTGACCAAGTACCTATAGACACTAGGGAGGGTCCAGATTCTTTCATTTTAGAGCGTTGTGAATTAATTTGGCAACTAAGATTAGATGCCTGTCACTATCCAGGTATAAATGAATTGAGTTCCATCATGTGTATTTTGAAACTGAAAAGTTTAAGTAGAAAATTATGGGGACTTTATGTTCGTTTACCTCCTGAGACTCAGTTTTAATAATAAAAATTACAAAATAGAATATACAAATACATAGACTTTTGGATAATGATGATAGATGATGAACTTGTTATATAAAGTTTATCATAAATTAAGTTTATTACATCAACCACATATATTCATTACTTTTTTAGAAAATAGTTTTTTATATTAAAATGTTAAAAATCATCCTTTTTGAAAAGATCTAAATGAGCTGGGTCTGCAGTTTCCCTTGCCTATGAGGGAAAGATCTATAAGCAACAGGAGAGGGAGACAACCACAGACTCAGCAAAGGGGCAGGAGTACCACACGGAACAAACGAAAAATGAACGAGGAAATAGACAGTACATATACCATCAAAAGAGCGTTCCAACATGCACAACAAGTAAGACATTAGTTTTTAATTTATCTAGTCATTGTCTTTCAGATTTTGAACGTAAGGTCCTGGAAAAGGGACTAGTATTTATACCGGCCACGGACATGTCTATAACTGATGCCATATTTGATGTAAAGATGTTTACTCGTAACTTGACTTTAAAAATTATGTTTGATGGACAGAATTCATTGGATATTTGTTTTAAAAGACCTAGTACATATGTACCTAAACAAAATGTATTAGTCAATCTTTTGAGCAAATTTGTATATCAGACATCTATAGTGTGTACCAGCAGAAAAAGAAGTTTAGAAGGTATAATGAGTGGTACAATCTAAGTAAAATGGAATTTAATGCCTTGTGAACACTTGAAAGTAATGATCAGTTGGTCATCAGACCAGCTGATAAAGGAGGCCAAGTAGTAGTCATGGATAAAAGTGATTATAATAATGCGATGTTTGATATGTTAAGTGATACCAAGTTCTATGAGATTATTATCTATTCTCAAGTAGATACTATTGTTAACAATATTTCTAAGACTATTAAGTACCTAGAAATGGCATGTCTGATTAATAGTGATTTGGCCAAATATTTTAATACACCATTTCCTTCAATACCTATCATTCAGGGATACCCTAAAATACACAAGTACCCCACTAAACCTCCTTTAAGACCCATATTTGCAGGTCACAATTGGAGTACTGAATCTATTTCTATCTATTTGGAGAAACATCTCAGGAAATTGATAAGTAAGTCTCCAATAATTTTGAGAGACACTGAACATTGTTTATGTGATTTATATAGTGATTTGAATGTTAGCAATTATTATGGCAAATTTGTGTTTGCTACTTTAGATGTAGTTTTCTTGTTTGCAGTGATACCCAACAATGTTGGTTTGGAATATGTAACAAAAGCATTCAGTAATAATGATGAGTTTATGGAAGCAAATGTTAGTTTAATTATGACATTATTGAATTTGGTTCTTAATAATAATATTTTTACATTTGATAATAAGATTTTTAGACAAAAACATGGGGTAGCTATGGGTAGTTCCTGCTCTAATAGCTATGCTAATGCGGTCAGGTCAGTGTGGGAGACTGAACATTTATTAACTGGTCCTTTTAGCCAATTCATTTTGTTTTACAGGAGATTTGTTGATGACCTCTTCCTCCTTTGGAAAGGGTCAATATCACTGTTGGATGATTTCAAAATATATGTTAATAGCTCTAGTGACTTTTTAAAATTCACTTTAAATGTCTCAGAGATAGGTATAAATTTTTTAGATGTATATGTTGATAAGGACGAACATGGTAACATTTCTACTAAGTTATTTAGAAAGGAGTGTCACGCTAACCAGTTATTAAATAGGGATAGTATGCATCCCAAATTTATATTTACAAATGCTGCCAGAAACCAATTTTTTAGGGCCTCCAGGCTAAATGTAAAGGGTGATGATTATGAAAGGCAAATGATGACAACTGAACTTGAGTTAGCAGAAAGAGGTTATGAGACAAATTTGATAAGCACAAATTCAGCAAAAGTTAGGCAGCTAAGGGATAACAGTACCAGGAATACTACTCACAGCTGAAGGTGCTCTCACCAAACAAAAGGAAGAAAAAGCTGTAAAAATGTGAAAGCAGCCACCACGAATATCAGCAGGACATAGGTTACAGCAACTCCCAAGTAATGACCATAGGCAATCCTTCAAAAACAGCAAGAACTTTTATTCAAATAACATGAATGGCGCTTCGCATAGCCAAGCTATGCTTCTTCAGATATCAATTCAAAATGAAATCTGTAATGCTTATATACAGCTTTTGGCTCATTAAACATACAAATGCAATTAATCAATTATAAATTAGTAGTCATAGAGACAAAAAACAATCTAAACAGTTTAAAAAACAGTTTAAAAAACAGTTTAAAATGCATTACCTAAAACTGTTCATATAAATTATGCACATAGCAATGTAATAATGAATCATAACCATCATTCAAATCAAACAACAAAATTTATCTAAAAACAGCTCCAAAGAATTCTACAACATCAGATATACATTTTAGTTCAGTATTATGCTGACCTTCATTTTCGTCAAGCATAACAGCCATTGCTGTGTTCAGCATAATAAAACTAAATAAAATTAAATAAAACAACTCACTGCTCACTAGCGTGAATATATCAAAAATAGACATGAGGAACGCTGAAAATCTACGACCAAGCGTACAACATAAAAATAGAGCTTACTTTGCCTCAGTGGAACATTTCACGATCCAAAACCATGTATATGTTTACAAACCATTTCTACTTTGTATATAGTACACATCCAAAAGCGTTCATAGCTATACGGAGAATCACGTGCTTCTGAAGGATGACTTGAAGAAGACAAGGCTTCTTCTGGGTCCTAATGCCTAGAGTATACATAACTTTACAAGCATTAAGCCGTGTTTATAACAACTGCCGAAGTTGCTTGAAACTTAATCATATCAATGAGAGCTAGATAGTCTAGCTGCTAATATGATGAGCTTGGATTCATCATATATACAGGCTCTCATGCTTGTTTGCACATATCTTTTATGGTTGTGTATATATATTTTTTACATACTGTATGTATTTCCTCATTTTTCTCATTTTATTAGCTATGTATTTAGTTTATATGTTCATAGAAGGGAGGCATTTAGTTACGGTATTTGAACCAATGCCCCTCTCATTGATATGATTAAGTTTCAAGCAACTTCGGCAGTTGTTATAAACACGGCTTAATGCTTGTAAAGTTATGTATACTCTAGGCATTAGGACCCAGAAGAAGCCTTGTCTTCTTCAAGTCATCCTTCAGAAGCACGTGATTCTCCGTATAGCTATGAACGCTTTTGGATGTGTACTATATACAAAGTAGAAATGGTTTGTAAACATATACATGGTTTTGGATCGTGAAATGTTCTACTGAGGCAAAGTAAGCTCTATTTTTATGTTGTACGCTTGGTCGTAGATTTTCAGCGTTCCTCATGTCTATTTTTGATATATTCACGCTAGTGAGCAGTGAGTTGTTTTATTTAATTTTATTTAGTTTTATTATGCTGAACACAGCAATGGCTGTTATGCTTGATGAAAATGAAGGTCAGCATAATACTGAACTAAAATGTATATCTGATGTTGTAGAATTCTTTGGAGCTGTTTTTAGATAAATTTTGTTGTTTGATTTGAATGATGGTTATGATTCATTATTACATTGCTATGTGCATAATTTATATGAACAGTTTTAGGTAATGCATTTTAAACTGTTTTTTAAACTGTTTAGATTGTTTTTTGTCTCTATGACTACTAATTTATAATTGATTAATTGCATTTGTATGTTTAATGAGCCCGCCCAAAAGCTGTATATAAGCATTACAGATTTCATTTTGAATTGATATCTGAAGAAGCATAGCTTGGCTATGCAGCCATTTCATGTTATTTGAATAAAAGTTCTTGCTGTTTTTGAAGGATTGCCTATGGTCATTACTTGGGAGTTGCTGTAACCTATGTCCTGCTGATATTCGTGGTGGCTGCTTTCACATTTTTACAGCAGCTAAGGGATACTACAGCTAAGCCCTATTTCTCAAGTCCATCGTTTCTGATTCTGTATTTTTAAAAAATTTTAAATCTTAATTGGTGTCATGTGATACTAATGACTATATAAGGTGTGTATTTTATACTTCTCATTTATATGCACCTGATGAAGCTATTGTGAAAGAGCTTGTGCTGAATAAAATAGAGCTGCTCAACATTTTTGGACTTTCTTTGAATATTCATGCTCTTTGGGTTTGTTGGAGCCAGACCTTTGCTACTGTTTTGTTTGTTTTATATTAAAACATTAAAAATCATGTAATATTGTTTAAAAACACAATTCTTACAGGTTTATTAATTTTAGTTAAATATTTAGTTGAATATTTAGTTTTTAATTTGTGATTAATTTTGCTTTGTTTGTAAGGCAATAGGTCAGTAATATTAGGTACATTACACTATTTTATTAATTTTCTGTGATGTTAACAACGTTTTTTAAGTAAGATACATTTTATCGAGTGGTTTGTTGTTACTATTTGGCATTACGAAACTGTAACATATAACATGTATCATTTTAAAGTTTATAAGGCTGGGGAGGGGTTTACGAGTGTTTCATTATGCAGTCACCCTATTAATTTATGTCTAGCAATCATGTGACACGGAAGAGGGGAATTTAAAACCCTGTTTCCTGTATTGATTTTTTTCTGAGGAAGTTGTTTTATTTAATTCAACGAAAAGCTTTCATTGTGCTTAAATTTTACTGAATAGAATATTAAACATAATCTTGGTTTTATTCGACTTGTTCAAGGTGCTGGCGTTTCGCTGGTAGGCTTGCCTGAGTGGGTTTCATGTGTTTGTGTTTATATTAGTAACAATGTCAGCTTTCATGGTACAGGATACATTCCATCACTTTCTTGTTAAAGTTAACATTCCACTGCATCAAACATATGACAATGGTTCATTGCTGAAACAACATATTTTTTTGTTCAAAATTCTATTCCACCATTCACCATTGCTTTCTTTGTGTGATTCCTCAGTATTAAGTTTGCATTACGTTTCTGGAGCCCTTTTTTGGCTTAGAGCTATGGTATCATCATATCAGCTGTACGTTTCCCAAACATGTTTTCAATCATCTGAGGCTTTAGGACAGATATTAGAAACCTGAAAGATAATGGGAGATACTTTCACCTCACACTACTACTGAACAACAGATGGTATAGCTTTCTGGTTAAGAAACTGAATAATAGAACAGATATGTTAATTTTGTTTAATAAAATGGCTATACTAACACCAATAAACACTTTGCATATAAGTGTTCTGATAAATACATGTATGTTTTAACAATAAAGCAATTATGCCTAGCCATATATTTAATCTTAATGAATCAACATGGAAAGGCATATGCCTGTATGTAACTACAGAGCTGTACGTGCAGACCTAAACTATAAGGCTTCTTGTTGAAGTCATATGACCAGAGGAAAATGAAACTTGTCATCCCTTTATTTTTGGGCATCATACAATCCTTCTGACAAGAATTATGCAGTATGTCATTCATTAAGGCAGGGATGCAGCTGTAGATATTTGGGGTACAGCATAAGTCAGCCAGCCATCTTCAAGTACTTCATAGGTCATCTGCCCTCCTTGGATTATAATTTTGGTCATATATTATAATCAGAGTACAGCATCAAAAATACATTCTTCTTGGAGTATGGTACTATTCATCTGGAGATATTTTACAACCTACATGCCTTACAAAACTCGCTATACTTTTGGGTGTCCTGACAGTTTGAATCTGGCTTGTTATTTTTCTGTTTATGCCATCTCTCATCTCATTTGTGTATGTAGGACATCATGATAATGAAATGGCTTACCTGGTTATCTTGAGTCAGTTGTATAGTCATATGTCAACGTATGCTGGTTTTACAAAGCTTACGATCTTTTAATAGCTTGACATTGTTTCCACAGTGCTTATCTAGTTCTTATTTCTTAATGCCAGTCTTAACAATTTCATATAGGGCCTCTCACTTAAGAACAACATCACATCACTGGTGCTTTGTTACAGTCGGTGTGTATGTTTTAATATGCAAAAAGGAAATAATTTATCTTGCACTCTGTTAGCTTATAACCAAAGGTCTCTGACTGATGGTTTTCTTAGCCATTTACATAAATATTACTGCTAACATATTTATGCCTAGAAGATGGGAAGTATATAAGAAATGTGTATTATCTATGTTGCTTTCTGAATATTTTAAATTTTTCATAGAGTACTGTGAATTATTATCACTTCAAATCCATTTTAGCAAGTGATTTCTTACCAACAGTTCCTGTAGCTCCATAGTAGTCTTGTTACCTCTGTAGATTCCATACAAATGCTTCTTCCCATTTACAATGTTCATCGATAACCATTAGAAATTCAGAGTTCATGAATGATCCCCAAAGACAATGTGAGAGTGCTGCCATTCAAGTACATCAATTTCCATGAGTGCAAGGATGATTGTGATGGCACATATTCAACCAATTGTCACTTAGTCACTATTTCCATTTACAAGGCAGAATGAGACATTTTTGAGCAATGCTATTATGATAATCGCATGCAACTTGGAAAACAATGGATCATTTCTTGTTTTTTTTTTTTTTTTTTTCAGGCAACTACTTTTGTTACTTGTATTTTTCTCAATGATTGTTGAATGATCCCTGTTTAGTGGATCAGTGGTGCTTGCCTCTTCTGTCTTCTCGTATGGCAAATCTGTTAGACTTTCACAACTGTGACTCTCTTTTCCTTTATAGTTATTGTTATAGGAATGTTCACCCAAGAAAAGTGATCATTGATTCTGACATGATTAGCTAGATTCATGAATGCCTACACTAAGTGCTGCTATGTTGTATGCAGTGTGGCACACTGCTCATATGATAGTGTGCAATTTCATATTTATCCAAACCTCAAACCAAAGGTAAATATCAACATATGCTAATGAAAGCACAAGTAGCTTAATTACTTGCCAATTAACCAATCCAACATGGCAGAGCTATTCATGAAAGTATAACATTATTGTGTACACTTAGTGTAGCCATTTGTCCTGAATCCAAAACTCTTTTGAATACAGTCTCAGTTGCACTTCGAAAAAATGTTAAAGGTTGCTGCTGCAATCAGTAACCTGTATGCACAACAGTATTTTTGTCAAAATGGTGGTGCAGCTGCTATACCTCTGCCAAAAAGAGGAATGGTGTTTAGACCCTATTTGACATAGTATGGACTGCATGATGTAGACATTGTAGAGTGGTACTGGCTGAATAGAGAAACACTGGAGGAAATATACAACCTCTGCCATATCACCTGAGGCCTAGGTAAGCGTGTAACATATATAAAAACTAGCAAACAAAAAAAGTTAGATAACTAGTTACTCCCGTATGCAAATACTTATATGTCTCAAAGCTGAAGTAAGTCTCAGGTGTACATGAACTTCAATAATAGTGTATGATTAATGTATGCACTATACATCTTTGGACTTTGTCCAATAATGTACATCAAGCATTTCAACTGCCCACTCATACATGCAACCATAAGTAAAGAAAAATGTGCAAAGGACAAGGCACCATCATCATCATCATTGGCACAGGGTTGGGGGAGATAAATGAGGGCAGGCTGACATCAAAGAAGTGTGAGAATTATTTAATTGTATTGCATACCTGGAAGTTCGACAGTATACACACTTGGTTAGTCCTCCACATCATAACCAACATCAATGATTGATTCTGGCTGAACCCTCTGCTGAATTGACTCGGATCTCTGACAGTGGACAGGAACTCTTCAGTAACAGGCATTGGTGGTTCAATAGCAGGGACATCCCCAGTAGCCACACATGCCTGGACAATTTCAGCTTCATACATGTCACATATATTATCTTGTCACTGTGCCTACATCAGATTTTCTGATATGTATGACCATGGCCTCCTACACCATTTACATAGTCAGTCACCTGTTCCCAGATATGGTCACAGGAGAACTTGTTAACTCTGTCTCTTTCTAAGAGGAATTAGTGGTGCCTCTGTGTCACTGTATGGTGGTTTGCAGGGTGCAAATATCTTGGGCACTATAGCCCTGTATGATATGCAACATAAAAGAAACAAACAAACAAAAAAAAAAACAGAAAACTGTGACACTTAAGACTGTTAACAAAACAAATATGTTTGAATTTATGTATCCATTATGCACAAAATAATTGAAGCAATGCAGCTCTCTATGAGTACACACAAGGTAATACAGAAGTCTCCCCACCCCCAAAAAAAGGAAATGTAAAGCAAGAGTAAACATTATGTCAGAAGGACAACAGGTGTGTAACTCTGTAGTACATTGCAGCATTAACAAAAACAATGTACACTTGTACATTGCAAATGACTAAAATGTTGTTGAATTTCCACTTGTGAGGATGGCAGGCAGATATATACCAGAGTTTTAACTCATTTTGTTGGCTACAAATGTAAAACCCATGACCTTGCTATTAAGTTAAACAACACTTTTCTACAATAACTGCTTAGATGCTCCAAGAAAACTTTCCATAGTGCATTATTACATTCCTTACAAACATTTGCAATGGAAAAACAATATTTATTTACATGGCTATACCAAAACCAAAGGACAAACAATGCAAACACTAAAGCAATGAGTGCATTGTGAAATGTAATTCATCAATAAGGTTGAAATACAGCATTTTGTAAAAAAAAAAAAAAAAAAAAAAAAAACAGCAATATGCACCAAGTAATTTGTGAAACTAGAAACAAGTTTTGCAAGTATATACCGGCATGGATCTCTCTGGATACCATGATACAAGTTCCTTACCTACTTGAGTACCTTAATATGTTCAGATTCAACCCCTTAAAGGAGTACAACAGGTTTCTCTAATGTATTCCTCAACTTCATGGCCCTTTTCCTCCCTATTTACATCGTCCTCTGTAAAGCAACAACAATAAAGCATTTACAATTTTTATAATTCCCCTTACTTCTGTAACAGAAGCCTACCTTCTCATACTGTGGTGGTTTCACTTACAGAATGATTCTCTCACATTTGAATAAAGCTTCCTGGAGTCGCCCAATTACTGACATCATCAAGGCCAGGCAGTGCAGGTGCTTTTTTTTTTTTTTTAAATCAGTTCCCTCCCCCAAAGTGACATCACCACAGCCGTCATCTGATTCTAACTAAAATAATAAGACCCACCCATTCTGTGATGTCATGGCTCCCTTGTCCTTCCCCCAGCCTGAGTGCTGTTCATTTTATTCAGTAGTAGTGTAGTAACACCGATGTTTGGAAACACAGAAATTTGGTATGCATACTTATACATTCTGCATGGCAAATGATGCTTAGATGGTGTATCGCTTGCATACTTCTCTGTTGTATTTGCACCAGATACTGCTAGTGTGCTGTGCGGGAATAGAAAGATTAAAACATTACCCTGGTATCAGGGTGGCAGTGCAACATATTCATAGTGGCTTAACATGAGAGTAGCTCTAAGCAAGCACCATGTGAAACCTGAACAAGCACCTAGAATTATTCAGTGCAGCTTCCACACCTTAAGTCTGAAAATGAATTCACATACTCACATGAACAGGAGTAACTGCATATTGATGGCTAAATGTGTATGGGCATGTCAAGTGGTTATTACATTGCAAAACTGGTATGTAATGGGGGAGATATTTGGAAGGCATGAGCAAACACACCAGTATATTAAAGCCATAGCACCAATTGAACTGGAGGCTGGCAAATAGATTTAGTAAGGGATTTTGTCTATGCAGAAATATTTCAACAGTGATTCTTTGCAGTGGCATCCATTATCTGATTCAAAGCAAATTAAACTTGATGTCCTTTATTTAAAAAAAAAATCAATAAAAAAATTATTTTTTTATAAGTGACTTCTGGACACAAGAAAAAAGAAGGGGAAATATAGCAATGTGGTTTGTATGTACTAAGACAAATCCAGGGACACTGCAAAAGTTTTTTATTGCAAACCAACCAGTGGAGGAAAAACATATGAAGGCAAACACTGCATACCAACACACTTTGCACATGTAAATCTCAATTTTTAACAAGGTGGAAACATGAAGTGATACCTTAACACTTAAATTAATAAAAATCTAAACTGGTTAATAGTATAAATGTTTTATTCTTTAGCTCCTTGGTGCAAGACCTTACTGGATGTGATTGCAGTCAAGTAAGGCCATGGCTGTAGTGCAGCAAAAAATGTCCCCTATAACAAAGGGAATGTTAGAGCAAAGATTAAATTGCATGAGTCAAGCACCTTGCTGAGATCTGCCAATCAATGGAATTACCAGGTGAAATTACCCTCAGGACTTTGACAGCTAGGGAAACTAAGTGTTATGTGGGAGGGGAGAAGTAAATGGACTGGAATTCATTTTCTCACAAATTAGTGCCATTTTAAACTAAATTAGAAAAAAAAGGCAGCAGTAAACAGCACTTTGAGTGTGTTCTGTGGCATTTACGCTGTTTCTGTTTTAAGTAGTCATCCAGCAGCAGGGAATTTTACTTACACTGTTCTATTTTACTCAGTACTTTGTACGCATGCAACATCTATGAAATGACAGGCACTTTAGGCAAATGGAGGCCTGCATGATGTAACATTTTTGAGCCAAACAATGATTTCTGGGATACTGGATGGCAACCTGATTTATCAAAACCACGTCAATAAGCCAGCCTCCAGGTGGTCAGAGTCTGGAATTATATATAAAAATATTTAAAATCCTGTAAATAATCCCAGAGTGCTGTTAAAGTGTAGGAAACATCATGCCATGATGTTTTAAACATGTTGTTTTGAGTCTGTGGGTGCGGTACTCCTTTAACCACTGTGAATATGAAAATGAGGCATGAACTCATTAGCATTCATGTATTCACTAAGTGCAGGGAATGTAAACATGATGTAAGGATCTACACAATGGCATGCACACACCCTACTTCTGCAAGGACAACTATTGAGAGGTGTTACTTGCTAAGGGTTTTCAAGTATTAATAACTAGTCTGACTGCAGAAATAATCAGGGTTTCACAGTCAGTCCTATTTGATACACATATTGAGGGTGTGTCAGTCAGAAGAGACTTACAAGAAAGTCTGTGAGTATGCTGACTGATTTAGGACAACAGCATTCCTAACATTTCTATAAAATGTGCATCTGAGTAAAAATTGTCTGCAGGTTATAAGGAAGTACAGTACTCACTGAAACAGATATCAAAAGCAATACAAATCACATTGCAAGTCTTAATAGAGAATCATAGATAATGGAATGATGCTCATAAAATAAAGAGAATAAAACAGCTGCAGTATTGCAAATGCTTATTTTATATTCTGTGAATAAAGATTATCTTAACTGTTACCAGAATCACAGTCATCCACACATCTAAGTGCAAAGTACAAAGGCAACTTCCATAACTTGGTTCTGTTGCACCTGTGATCCAAGTGATATTTTACCACATCTTGAGTATATGTAATCTACTTTTTGTTCTTCATAGTATTTGTATGTACCTGTGGCAAATAATGATAATGATCTCAAATGTGTGTTGTGAATGCCCTGGTGTCATGAGGTTCTACTCCAGAGAAGGTGCTGTTTGTGTGAGCATACCGATGCTTAAGAAGCATATGTTCACATTGTAAGACAACAAAGTTGAGGAAACATTATAACCATACATTTTAACTACTGGTTTCCTAATGTTTCCTTTATGTAAGTAATTTTCTATTCCTCCCCCTCTTTCTTTTTTATTTGTGCACCATTTGACATTGAACACTCTTGACTGGCAGTGCTTCCTAGATGTGAATAATAATTCACTTCCTAAGGGAAAAAAATGAAGAATTTAATTTGGGCCATGTTCTGTATTGAAAATGAGTCTGGTTCCTTTGCATGGCCTTCAGCACTCTGGATAATACTCAGTCAATAAATCCCAACCTATCAGCAAACTATATCTGAGGCACAAGGTGTAAGCAAAATGACTTAGAGAAAATGGACACATAATGGAGGTTAAAATCTAGTTTAAAGATATGTTTTATGACAGGTGCACACATGTCAGCAATCTGGACAGTACTAAGTGAAGAAACTGTACATGGCAAGTACATTTTACTCTGGCACAAGGTGTACATGAGCTAAGTTTAGACAAATGCAAGTCATGTAGAGCCTGAATTCATTTTACAGATTATTTTTTTAATGACAGGATTCAAAATAATTATTGACACCCAATCTTGTGTATGAAATGAACAAGCTAAAGTCTGAGATATATGATAAACATTTTACCTGTAGTCCCTGTGAATTGATGTTACAAATGTGTTGTTGTTGTAAAGTCACTATTGATAACAACATGTGCTATAGATGTTTTGACATGTGACATTTTGAAGAGTGTGCTAACACAAAAGCAATAACATGAGTAATGTGGAAGTATGTGTCATATATGCTAGAGGAATTATCCATATCTCACTAGTACTCATCATGGCAGCAATACATTATATTGTAAACGTTTACATCATGAGTACTTGTATATACTGTAGCAGTAAAGACTTCCTGACATTGCCTATGTTTTCCCTTTTAGAACAATTGCCATTACATGAAATCCTGATGATATGTAACTCAAAAGCTACTTGTGATGTGGCAAGCAGATGTGTAAAGGATGAATGCGTCATTCTAATGCTGTAACAGCTGTGTTTCTTGCTGTGTGTATCCAATAAATGTGTTACTGTAAATTACAAGCTTTTTTTATATGACTTTTGCATTTGCACTCTGCTGAGCAGTGCATAAATGCATTTCTCTTCCTAAGGAAAAAAGAGAAGAATTGAATTCGGGCTGCCTTCTGTAGTGCAAACTAGCATGGCACCATTGCACTGCTGTCAGCACTCTGAATAGTACTCAATGAAGAAAATGCACCCATCAGGTAACTTACTCTGTGCTGTAAGGTTTAAGTGCTGTGAGCTTAAAGAAGGAGAAAACCTGATGCAGGGTTCAAATCCATTTTACAAATATTTGTATAGCTTGAGTCAGTATGCTATTTGTCACAACATTTTGATTAGGAATGTAACAATAAATGCAAATGAGTATCATAACTATGTTAACTACAACAAATGCATCAATACTGCTTGTTATAGAAGCCCAATATAATGTGTGTAACTTATGTTAAACGTGACAATGATGATATTTAATTTAAATGTACTTGCA